>NW_022145594.1:22749889-22942157 GCF_000002235.5 Strongylocentrotus purpuratus | reverse complement strand
TGAATATTTAAAAAGTAGAATTTTTTTTCGGGAGGTAACTTGGAGGTGTCAATCTAGACACGCGGGTTATGGGAGCCCCATTCAATTTAATTCTCCAGCAATTCATGGAAATAAGACTAGTGTTTTTTTTTCTCTCTCTCACCGGTATAAACAATTGCGTGCTGGCCATAAAGCCAATGTGTTGATTCATGAATTCCTGTTTGGAGACTATGCTATTCCATTGTCTTTAACTCATAGAGGCAAAACACATTTTACGGAAGGTTTTAAATATTTTTTTTTCTTTGAACTTGGTATAACGCCCTCTCCAAAGAAAATATTTTTTCTTGCTCCTGTTTATCTCTTTTCCTCCCTCTCTTCTCTTTCCTCTCTTTTTTCTTCCTCTCTCTTTTCTCCCTCTCTTTTGTTTCTTCACTGGCTACCCATTAGGGTGCAGTCTGCCTCCCTATCCGCATTCTGCCCTGTGCCCCCCCCCCCGTACGCTAGTGTTTCTCCGGCTTATTATTATCATTATAATCATCATCATCATATTATTATTATCATTATTTAGATGGGGAGGGTTATGAATAATGAAAGGAAAGCAATGAATTATAAAAATTCGTTTATAATCGTTTAGAAATTTGGGTTGATTTTACTCTTCCATTCAATAAATCTCATTAAAATGTGAAAACTGCACTCATTATTTTTTCTTTCTCTCTCCCCCAAGTATACTAATGTGTATCCGGTTTTTTTGTTTGTTTTGTTAAGTGGGGTAATGGAAGGAAGGTAACAAATCATTGATTGACATACATTTAGAAATTTGCGTTAATTTTGCTCACATCACAAACGAAATTTTATTAAGATAAATCATTACTCTTGCACAAGATTCAAGATTACGATTCAAGATACTTTAATTCTCCAATCGTGCAAAATATAAACTAACATTATCAATTGCTCCTGTTTGTTGTACTTTCATATTACTCATTATCAGCGCCCAAAATACACGGGGCGATGGCAATTCGCCCCCGTGAGCTCCATAATCGCCCCCGTCAGGTTGCCCACAGGGGCGATTGTAAAATTAAAGTCGCCCCCGTGGAATAATAAAATAAGATTATCTTTTTTTATATTTTCAAACCGTAAACCAATGAAATAGAACTTAGATGGCGCTCTCTCTCCCATCTCTATGTATTACCGATACAAACAACGGAGCTCGCAGTGCAGCTATTGCGGCCGTCATTATGGCTATACTGCGCCGGTATACCGATGTGCACGCTGACGCCCAATATCTGCTGGAGCTGGAGACGATCGCGCAAGGACTGAAACATGGAGAAGTTTTTCGTTGTGAAAAGAATCCTCTGAATATGATTGTTCTAAAAAAAAAAAAAATAATGTAACTTGACCAATAAATAAATATTGAGAAGAAGATCGGCAAAGATCAAAGATGTTGCAGGGACGTTTCGTTGTACCGTTCTCGAAAAATAATGCTCGTCTGAATTCATTTTACCCCCCCCCCCCCCCCCCCCCGTCCGCGGAAGCTTTGACTTTTCATTAAATCAGTAGAGAAAGATGAAGAAAATATGAAAATAATATTTTGCCTTGATTAAGAAAATTTGAAAATTGTATCAGTATTAAACAGGGAGAAGGAAAGGGGAGGAAATTAATCAAAACAAACATTGAAGAATCCAATTCAGTGTTCTTTCGTGATGCTTACGAATGAAAGTACATACAAAGGTGAAATAATAAATTGAAGAGCGATGATAATCAATTCTTTGACGTTGATTGATTGAATAAAAAATAATGAAACAATATGGTCTCAGGGTCATATATCTTCGAATATTAGAAAGTTTCATCCACCATCATGTTGTTGAACACTATTTGCAATTAATTTAATGCGGTGACTTGTCGGTTACGAGCAGAAGGTCATTTCAGGCTTCTATATTCTATAATACTATCAACAGATATCTGGATATAGACACTTCAAGCTACGAGTCAGAAAGTATATCATCATCTCACAGAATTCTACTCGAACACCGCATCGAAATTCTTTTCACCCTTTTTTTTCTTCTCCCTCTTTTTTTGGTCCCTTTTAGCTCTTGTTGGCGGGAAAACTGCAACTGATATCCCCCTTCTTTTCTTTACTTCTTCCTTAATTTTCCTTCCCTTTATCTCCTCTTCAGTGACTGGTCCCTCAGAAACTAGTGCTAAGCCAGTCACAGAGAATTCATGATTTCAACTGATGCCTGTTAGTGCATTGTACATTGATTTTTCTTCACATTTCATTTAAAAATCTTTTCATATTTGATAAATATGGTGCATTGGCATTTGGGCTATGGTTGGAGCGTTGGTGTATTATGTGGATTTATCATATTCATATTCTGAATATTTTCAGCGAATTGAATGATATTGAAAAGGATGCAATTCATGGTTGTACTCGATAATTCTCACTTAACATATTCTCTCTCTCTCTCTCCCTGTCTTGCATAAAGAAAATATGAAAATAATATTTTGACTTGATTACGAAAAATTGAAAATTGTATCAGTGTTAAATAGGGAGAAGGAAAGGGGAGGAAATTAATCAAAACAAACATTGAAGAATCCAATTCAGTGCTCTTTCGTGATGCATAAGAATGAAAGTACATTCAAAGGTGAAATAATAAATTGAAGAGCGATGATAAATCAATTCTTTGACGTTGATTGATTGAATAAAAAATAATGAAACAATATGGTCTCAGGGTCATATATCTTCGAATATTAGGAAGTTTCATCCACCATCGTGTTGTTGAACACTATTTACAATTTAATTTTAATGCGGTGACTTGTCGGTTACGAGCAGAAGGTCATGCAAGCACCTACCTCATAATCCGCCCTTCTATTTTTCGAGTTTATAACCATGACAACGAACTCTACCTTTGGCCGAGTTCATTGTTCCTCTTACGTAACATAGATGTAGATAGGCCTCAGACATAACTCTTTTCGTATAATCATTCTATATACCGGTAGGTCTAAAATGCTTTCAAATATTTTGTGTCGTTTTTGTTTGTATATACTTTGTCAATATACTTACACACTATTATTGTCAAAATTTGCCAATATTACCAAACTATTACGTTTTCCCTATCATCTTCCGCTCTAGAATCCTATTATTTTTTTATTTTTATTTGTTGGGTCCTTTTCATATTTTTCTTGTCTCTCTCTCTTCAAGATTTCTTCTGTTTTTGTAGGGGTATTTATGCTGTTAATTTTTGTATAAATAAACGAGAAATCGTTATTCTTTATCTTATGATGTTGTCCACCTTCTTCTATAGATAACCCTTTTGTACTAAAGTATAATGTCCGATGTATATAACTTCGTTCAATAACGTACAATGAACGTATAATTTTATTTTGATGCAACAGAGATTTTTATTTTTATTTAGTACGTCGAATTGTGATCGCATTTAAAACCTTTGTACACGGCACGCACGGGTATAGCGTACGATGCATGAGCCTTGGCCTTATATGGTCATTGACGCCTATTCATGGTAACGGGCCTATTATTGAAAAGCTTATATATAGGATTTCCCGGCCAAATTCGCGCGTTTGTCATTCGAATTCATTTACTTTGCATTTAAGTTAGCGCAGGTCGGCATTGCTATGCCAATTATCATTCAATTTTCTAGTTTTTGTATTTAATTTAGGATTTTGGTCGAAGGGTTTCGTATATCTGTCATTCAATTTAAAAACTGCTCAACTAGCATTCAAATTAATATTCACTTGTCGAAGCGTAATTTTTATCATTCAAATTAACACCTGTCATTCGTATTCGTAATAATTTGTATTCAAGTTAGGGGAAAGAATTGCAACAAACTTTAACAGTTTTTAAATAATGCAGTTAAAATGCATGATTTGCCATTGGGGTCTAAGCTGTTATTCCATTTATTTATTTTCAGGACAATGCAGATGGGTGTAGTTAGACATAAAGTAAAGAAGGGGCGAAATCAATGGATATGGCATTTCTGCACGGACATGTTCATACACCCGGGAAAGGATTGGGTACCCTCAATCGCCCCTTTTTACTACAGACTCGGAATTTTACAAAAGTAATTCACATCGTCTCTTATACCCAGCACAACCCTCTGTTTTTCTTAAAGAGTTTCATAATTAACTTGCCCGCCAGCAGATCGATGGCTAAAGACATGGCTAAATAATGAATCATGTTCAAATTGTTGACTCTAGTCCCTACCCCAGTCACAATATTGTACCCTTCTTCCATAATGAAATTATGATAAAATTATGATAAATTTATGATGAAACATAAGACAAACAACTTCCTTACATGAACATTTACAAATATACTGAGACCATCAGGTCCGTAGATGCAAGTCGGTTTTTCTTCTTAACAATCAAACTTAAATGCTGATGAATATCAGATAAATCTATTAAGTATAAGTGTATAAATGCAAGAAAATGAAATATGATGAAATACACATGAAAAAAAAAATCTTGAAAGAAAAAGAATGAGCTATAAAAAGTGTGTAATAAACGAGAAATGTATGTTGACCATCAATGTAAGTGCACAGAGTGCTAATTTGAATGCTACAAATTAATTAGAATGCTGGAAGTACACCGTCACGTTGTCAGAAAATCGAGTTGCGCCAAATCGAATGACCAAATAGCGAAAGAAGCACATTGTCATTAATTTGAATGAAACATACGTAGATTCTAACGAACATGCTATAGATTTGAAAACTAGAAAAGGGAATATCAACCCGAGATATACCTGACTGCACTAAAACCGTCGAATTTGAATGCAAGACAAATTAATTTGAGTGACTAACTCGCGAATTCGGCCGGGAAATCCTATATTATGATATTTTTCTCACCAACTCCCCCCCCCCCCCCCAGCTCAGATTTGTTTCTTTTTTGTCTGTTTTGTTTTGTTTATATCTTTGGGCTAAAGTATAATTTCCGACGTATAATAGTACCGTCAATATAGCATAATAGTTTTTTTTTAAAAATATATATCAGTTTGATGCAACAGAGATTTACATTCAAAAGATTTACTTTGTATAATTATTGTACAGTAATATTCTTCTCATTTAGACATTATCAGCCGCTCGTTCTCTATTTCGTTTACTATAATAAATATAAGGTATAATGTGTACATCATCAGGGATAATTATGTTATATAGGATTTTCCGGCTAAATTCGCGAGTTTGTCATTTTAATTAATTTGTCTTGCGTTCAAATTCGACGGTTTTAGTCTGTCAGATATATCTTGGGTTTATATTCATTTTTTCTAGTTTTCAAATCTATGAAGGTTTCGTTGGAATTGATCCAAGGCGCCTTAATGTATTGTGCAGAACGTACTTCGGAGAAGATAACACATTCAGCGGCATAATGAGCATAAACGTTTGGGAGGGGGGGGGGGGCAGAAAAAAAATCGGCATCACCACCACTCTTTCATGTTACATACAGGCCCCGCGAAACGTGTTTCTAAATGGGGGGGGGGGGGGACTGAACGATCGGGTAGATCTTAGCGAGCGAAGCGAGTGGAGAATTAATTGGCGTGGGGTCCAGGGGGGCTGGGCCCCATGAAGCTCAGTAGTTTTAGGCATTTAATGACGGTCAGATGAGCATCCAAGGGCCCTTTCTGGGGTCCAGGGGAGCCCCCGGAAGCTCAGGGGTTTAAAGCATTTCATAAAGGTCAGATGAGCATCCAGAGGCACGCCTTAGCGCCCCTGGTGGGGTTCAAGGGCGGAACCTCAGCAAGATCAGGGGTTTTAGGCATTTAATTACGGTCAGATGAGCATATCTTGATACCTCATTTGTGACACTGGCAGGTCACTATTATTTCTTTCTATTTCTCTTTAACTTTTCAAAAAACGTAATGGAGGGGGGGGGGGAGAGACTCGAGCCCCCGAGCCTCGCCGTTCCGTGGGCCCTGACATGTAGGCTTCTAAATAAGCATTTTTGGGCCTGACTGTTAATTTTGGAATTTGTCATTTTCCAACAAACGCAAACAAAAGGATAATTTACAAGAAACGAGAACAAATCTTGGATATCATGTCATTTCAGCAACATTTGTAAATCACTTGTATCAAAGTAGAAATAAACCACGTTTGGATTTTATTTGGGAGGGGGGGCAACTGCCCCCTCCCAGCCCCCCCCCCCCCCTCAGCACGCCAGTGAAAACATTTATGCATATAAAGTAACAGTTAATCTACTAGTCATCAAAAAAAAGAAACACAAATTAATGATTAAATAATCATTAATTATTTCCAATTATCGATTTTCATGTAGCCCCATTCGTTTTCAAAAATTATATTATAGTGTAAGAAGCACATTCTATTCATATTATTGTTTTATCTCATATGAAAAATCTCTCTTTTTTATTTTCGTATTTGTTCCTACTCTTCTGTAAGTCTTAACAATATCTCATTCTTATTTTCAATCATTTATAAATAGGCAACTCTACGAAGTTTTAAGGTTTTTTGTGTATTGGGCGATAATGGGAAGATACATTTCAAAAGAAGAGGAATTACAAAGAATACCAAGAGAAAAAAAAGACAATCGGAAGGAAACTATTCTGATACCTTCTTTTAATAGTATTGTCTCGTTTCAATTTGTCCAATGTTAATTTCAATTAATTCGAAAAACATCATAAGTAAAACAAGACAAGCATTTAATGCATACACGAAACGTATCCGGCAGAACTTTATAAACGTCCCATCACCACGGCCACCACTGCTACTTTAACTCCCACCCTACTATATACTATTATACAACACCTACGTGGATCCTTGTCATTTGATTGGAGGATTGTTGGTCACATGATAGTCAATAGATGTTCTATTGCACGGGCGTGTATTTTTGGTTATATTCGCCGTGCATTTTGGTTATATGCAGACTGCGTACCTCTCTGCCGTGCGTGTATCACTGCGTGCATCTGACGCGAAGGCAATCTGAATGTAATCGAGAAGGCTTGACTCCAACTTTAATTTATCTTTAATATAAGAAGTAAAGCATATTTTTTTTATTAACGTTCTATTAGATCTTCTTCGATGTTGTATAAAACAAATAATGAATGTTTTTCATTTGTTCAATCGTGCGAATATTTGAACTCGTAACCATTCATTGTTTGAATACTAGTGTAGAGAACAGGAGGTACAGTGAACTCACATGTACATCTTATCATTAAAGAATTAGGCTGCAAGAATAATTCCGGAAGTTAAAGATGAAGTTGAGTTCTGGTCATGCGATTGCATTGTGAAAGAAACGGTGTGGAACCGACCAGAAAAGGTTGATCATCTAGCATATAAGAATTTGTGTGTATTGCAAGGTTCTGGAATCATCAAAATGATAAGAAATTTGGCCAAGTCTTGGTAAAGTTACAAACACTGTACACAGAAAGATGTATATGGGACTACACGAACACGTGGCGTAAAAAGCCGGCCCCCCGATTTTTACGATGTTACATGCATATTTAGAATATGAAGGCATTTGAAGAGCCATGCTTTTCAGGGAACATGTCTTATTTTTCACCTCTTCCCAGAACTCAACCTTCTTTTTAAGTAGAACGATACAACAGAATGCAGTCAAACCTGTGTTAACGGCCCCCTGTCTACAACAGCCACTATTTGTGTTTCCCTTGGGTGGTCGCTATCATGTTAATATATGTTGATTAATGTACTATTACGAGTCTCTTTTCTATGTAAAAGATTTAATCATTTTTTGTGTGGTTTTGAATAAATTGAAACTTGAACTTGACAGGTTTGGCTATAGCAGGTTTTTTTTTAACAGACGATCTGAGAGAGGGGAAGACAATATAGGACGTGCGTGTGCGTGTGTGTGTGTGTGTGTGTGTAGGATAACTGGAGTTAAGTGGATGTAAAAGAGTATGATATTTTAATGCAGTTTAACACTACTGTGAAGCTCCTCAGAGATGTATTATGGAAGAAGGTTTATTAATATTTGATAGAAAAGTTACACAATTTATTTGTCTTGAAAATTCATGATGGACGGGAATTTTCAGATTTTTCAAATGAGGTATGTAGGGAGATATTTAGTAGACCGAGGAAAGTTACTCTTGTTAACAGACTAAGAGAAATTCAGTATATAGTTCATGGGCCAGACCAGATATTGGTACCACCAGAGGTGGCAAAACCTTTGTACTTTTTTTTGTTTGTTGGGCATATATACGTGTAAAAAGTTGTGATAGCATTTCCGAATGTACAGCTTAGTCATATAATCAGCAGTTTCCATGGCAACACTACACTAAAACCGGTATTATTCAAAGAATCAGTTAAAGTCATTTAAAAATTATAAAAACACTTTTGAATGCGTAAAAATGTACATTTTAGAATACCTCACCATAAAGGAAAGTAATGAAATGCAAATTACATTACCATTTATAACGGTTGCCATAGTAACGACCCCAGAATGGCCTAAAATTAAGGATTTTGGCGTATTTTCAGTAACATATTAGACAATATGCCCTTTCAAGACAAGTTAAAGTCCCCTATCCGATTTAATGAAACAACTATACAACTAATACATCATATAAGCCAAGAATATGCTATTTAGTACCTTCCTATTGTTACCATGGCAACATAAATTAGAGTTAACAAGATGCCCTGTATGATACTATATGCCATATTTTGACTATATTTTGGCATTGGAGGCTGTTGAAAGTTCATTTTGGTGTCTAGCGCTCAAAATACACGGGGGCGATGGGCGATTCGCCCCCGTGAGCTCCATAATCGCCCCCGTCAGGTTGCTCACGGGGGCGATTGAAAAATTAAAAATTGCCCCCGTGGAATTATAAAATAAAGATTATCTTTTCTGATATAACTTTAACACAATATTAAGTATCAATTTTCAAACCTTAAACCAATGAAATGGAACTTAGATGGCGCAAGGACTGAAACATGGAGAAGTTTTTTGTTGTGAAAAGTGTGAATCCTCTGAAATCTGGTTATTCTAAAAGGCCAGCAAATAATGTAACTCGACCAGTAAATCAATATTGAGAAGAAGATCACCAAAGATGTTGCAGGGTGTAAAGTTGTGAAATGTTTTATTACACGACTTAACACAACCCGTGTTTAAGGAGTGAACCATTCAATGTTGTGTAAAGTTGTTACACAACGAATTTGCAGTGCACACACATGTAAATCTGAGATTGTTCATTAATATTATGTTATTAAATACAGTTCGCAGAATCATCTGTAAATAACTATGTTAAGCATTTACAGTCCATAAAAAATAGTTCCATAAATTAATATATCTCTGTGTTTGGATCAAGCAAAACAAATGCGTTTCCGGAAGCGAGAAAAAAAAATATGGAAAGAGGGGAAGGTCGAAATCTGTTTACGTGCAATACTTTTAGTGCACCGCGAGGACAACTATATTATGTCAAAGTCATGTTAATCCAGATAAGGTTATTCGAGGAATAAACTTTCAGATTCATATTTAAATCCCAATAAATAATATGTAGTCAAAATTAAATATAGTAAGATACAATCGACATGTCTACGGGTGCTTCCACTAAACGACATGACTTGAAAAAATAATAGAAAAGCACGCACGTGCAACGAGGACAAAATAAGAATAAGATAACAGCCCAGTATATTCATCCATCTTTCGAAACTAACTACGAGGGTGGCGCTAATTTTCTCTTTCGATTCATAATTAAATAGAAAACAGGATGAGCTCAGAGTTTTTATGTCGACCATTACCATTAAAACCATTTTTTTCTTCTTCCGCGAAATCAGGGGGGGGGGGGTCTGGTCTAGGTCTCTACTTTTCTGAAGTGTAGTTGTGTTTTGTGGCCAAGTTTCTATTTCGACATCACCCCCGCGTGAGAACAGTGAAGATATATATTTTCGAGCTCAAGTACTTCCTTATTTCAGCTTTTAATCAACTACAAAGGCGATATGGGCGCGACAAAAAAAATAACAAAATAGGCTAAAGTTCAGTCGATTGCAACGGTCTTTCCCTCTGGCATTCACGAGTGTTCATAAAATGATATAATACTTGTATATGTTTAAGATAACTAGTCCTAACGAACAAAGGAAACTTCAATTTGAATATACTACATTGCGACGATCATATCCACTATACAGATTGAGTAATACGTATGTATACGGGCTTGGACCAGAAATTTCGTACAAAGGGAAGAGATCTGACCATTAGCTTCATGTTATAACTTGTAAAGTTGTAAGAGAAATAATGCCGACTATTAATGATAATGATGAAATAGCAAATAATTTAGGAGTTTCATGGGTACCACCAATTCAATGGAAAAAGAGCCCCCGTCTGTACTAAAAGAGCCCCCGTGAGAAGGCTCACGGGGGCGCTTTTTATTTTAGAAGAGCCCCCGTGGACAAAACAATAATTTGAGCCCTGGTCTATACCCAGGTTTTTCAGGCCCACAGAATAAAAGTTTAGAATACCTCACTATAAAGAAAAGTAATGAAATGCAAATTACATTACCATTTATAACAGTTGCCATAGTAACGACCTCAGAATGGCCTAAAATCAAGGATTTTGGCGTAATTTCAGTAGCATATTAGACAATACAGTATGCCCTTTCAAGACAAGTTAAAGTCCCCTTTCTAATTTAATGAAACAACTTTATGACTAATAAATCATATAAGCCAAGAATATGCTATTTAGTACCTTCCCATTGTTACCATGGCAACATGAATTAGAGTTAATTATACAACACCTACGTGGATCCTTGTCATTTGATTGGAGGATTGTTGGTCACATGATATTCAATAGATGGTATATTGCACGGTCGTGCATTTTTGGTTATATGCGCCGTGCACTTTTGGTTATATGCAGACTGCGTACCTCTCAGTCGTGCGCGCGCGTATCCCTGCGTGTATCTGACGCGAAGGCAATCTCAATGTAATCGCGAAGGCTTGACTCCAACTTTAATTTATCTTTAATATAAGGAGTAAAGCATAATTTGTTGATTAACGTTCTATTAGATCTTCTTCGATGTTGTATAAAACAAATAATGAATGTTTTTCATTCGTTCAATAGTGCAAATACTTTCATTCGTTGAAAGATTAACGTTAATTCTATTCAACTCGGCTGACGCCTCGTTGAATAGAATGTTAATCTTTCAACTCATGAAAATATTCGCACTATTGAACTCATAACCATTCATTATTTGTATACAATATGCCCTATATGGTACTATATGCCATATTTTGGCTATATTTTGGCATTGGAGAGCTGTTGAAAGTTCATTTTGATGTCTATACCCAGGTTTCAAGGCCCACAGAATAAAAGTTAAGAATACCTCACCATGAAGAAAAGTAATGAAATGCAAATTATATAACCATTTATAACGGTTGCCATAGTAACGACCCCAGAATAGCCTAAAATCAAGGATTTTGGAGTAATTTCAGTAACATATTAGACAATATTCACATTCAAAACAAGTTAAAGTCCCCTTTCCAAATTATTGAAAAACTATATGACTAATCTATCATATCAACCAAGAATATGTTATATAGTACATTCCCATTATTACCATGGCAACATGAATTAGAGTTTACAAGATGCCCTGTACGGTACTATATGCCATATTTTGGCTATATCTTGGGATTGGAGAGGTGTTGAAAGTTCATTTTGGTGTGTATACCCGGGTTTTCAGGCACAGGGAACAGAGCTAATGCATTATTTTGGACATTAACATAGGACATCACTGCTATCTTTCATACATTTGCATAAAATCAGAGCAAAATGACCATAAAAGTATTCTGCCACTGCATATTACGAGCTGTTTCTTAGGGTTTAGAAAAATATAACATTGTGATGACTGCATTAGATGCTAGAAAACTTCATTTGATTGTATGGAATGTTGGAACCAGCACAGATTCATCACATTAATGACCATTTGTTTGTTATTGTATAAAAACTGTGAAGTCCCTGGGATGTATATCTCTTGGCATATGCACACTGTGGTCACCCATTGAGAAGATGTTTCAAGATGCTGGACTGAGGGACATATGTGTAGAGTCAGGTGTCACTGATATTGACTCTGTAGCTAGAGTGATGGAATGCTGCAAGTACAACCGTGCAGTCAAGTGATTCCCTGGTGCTTCGCCGACGACAAACTGAACTAAGCACGCTTTCTTCCCTACTATAGTTATTATGTACAAATGTCTCGGATGGCCAATTGATCACCCAGATGTGCATGAAAAATTTATGCAGGGCCAGAGATTTTCTGTACAGCTTGGTAGGACCTCTTTGGCAGAATCCCAGTCGACCAGAAAATTGAAGAAACCATCAACAAGGACACACAGACCACTGGGGTGGGGGACAAAAGGTTCAACCTAAAACCAGGAGCTGACATCTGAGTACAGAAGGTCAGAAGCTCATATTATTTTGAGGGAGTTGAGAGACATGGTCAGCAGAAACAGTTACAGCACTTCAATCATCCGGACCTGCAACTAAGTCGGATAAGAAAAGATGACACCGATGTTTGTTCATTTGTGGAACTAATCGAGAACAGCTGAGCCATGATGAAACAGAGTTGGTCAACTTGTCTACTGTATCCTGGCCCCACCAGATATTGACAAATACCGAGAAGATCGTTTGGAAAAAGAGCGACCCATGGTAAGCTTTCATAACAAGATGAAAAAAGAGAGCCTGAAGACCTTCCTCAACATCAATAAAAAGCAGGCTGGTTACAAAGCTAAAGGGAATCAGGTAATCGTGAAGGCAGACCGAAACCTCTTCGGGCGCATGCATGATCATCATTGCTCACAGCAGAGCGCTATCTATTAGAGATGTTCTAGCACGCCCCACTCGGACCAATACCGTGGTCACTGGCAACAGCATTGCTCTCTGCGCAAGACAAACAGAGCTGGAGAAAATTGTGTCACCAGCTGATCTGGAGGGAATGAGTCTTGTCCATAGACTAAAAGGGGTGTGACAAGTCATTTGCACATCTAGCAGATGCTGCACTGACGCTAGCTCTGCACGAAGGCACTGATAGTGCCAGGACTGATGTCGTGTTCGATGTCTACAGAGTCCATCAAGAATGCTGAGAAATACAACAGAGGTTCCACTGCTGAAACACAGTGGAAGAACATTGCACCTTGTCACAACATTTTGCAGTGGAAAAAATTCTGAAGAAACCCTGAAAACAAAATAAGCCTAGATTCAATTTTTGGTCGATCAGTGGAAGCAGCCTGCAGAGAGGGAGAAGCTTCATGATAAGTCACTTTATGTGGCAAGTGGAGAAGCACTATGAAGAAATCATAACTCTAAAGACAACACAAGAGGAAGCTGACACACAAATGCTTCTTCATGCATGGAATGCTGCGGAGGATGGATACAGATCCATAGTAACCACAGCCGAAGACACAGATGTGCTGGTAATCTGTGTCTGTATTATCGTGCTGTCTCATGGTGTTGCTAGCTAGTGTCACCGTGTTGGCCTTTCCCTCGCCGGGTCTCACCAGAGCCCTACCGGGTGGGTACCTGCTGCTTACCACCCGGAACGCAACCATAAAAGGGTCATTCGCAGAACATTCGCTTGGCCTTGAAGACGTAACACACGGTATATGAAAGACACTCACCCTAGCTACCGGTCACACTTCAGTTCGCGAGTTCACGGATGTACGTCCTCATTGTTCTTCTCAACAATTAATCATAAATCTTCATAATTCTTCATAATGCCTACACATGGTAGCAGGGGTGGCAGAGCGACTAACAAATTAGAGGGGGGCAACAAAAAGGGCACCTACAAAGGGGCACTTTAATAAAGTAATAAGTGCACTTGTCAACGTAAAAGGGGCAATTTTCCTATGTACAAAGGGGCACTTCTGGGGTACTTCTACACTGGGGAGGGGGTGTGCACACCAGCACCCCCCCCCCCACACACACACACCAGAGCGGCGCCTCTACATGGAGGGAAAGCAGGGGGAGGGGTCAAGCTATAGGAAGCTCGATCCGCAGGAAACAACAGAGGAAGCATTTTTTATACAGTAAAATATGGAGTCACTAACCATCACCCACCATAGAGCTACCACTGAAATATCCTCCACCATAGGGATACCATTCAACAGAAATACCATAGAAATATAGTCTACCATATAATATATCATAGAAATACCATACACCACAGGACGGCTTTAATGATATACCATTGACCATAGAACTCCACCATTCAACAATTGTGTGGTATACCATAGAAATATATTCTACCATATAATTTATTATAGAAATGCCATTCACCATAGAGCCGCACCATAGGAATACCATAGATTTTTTTTTTTGTAAGGGCGGTGTCTGGCACGGTTTCTGAACGGGCACAATGTAAAACACGGCAACAGCTAGGCCGGTATGGAGACGTTACGAGGACGCTGGAATGGTAAGATGACGTTATTAGGTCGTTTTGGAGCTCTCACACTCTGCCGTGTAGGCCTACCGTCTACCTGCCGGGCTATTAAAAAAACAACAGAGTCCAGAATGTTGGGTTTTGAGCTAACCTGTCCCCGGCCGCAAAAAAAAATTTCATAAAATTAATCTTTTCACCGTTTCGTTGCCATCTTCTGGCCGTTCTCACTGGGCGCATACCGGGTGTTGAACGTGCTTCTACCGTCTTCACCGCCCAGATTGACTTTTGTTGAAAATTTTGGCCGTTTCCATACCGGGCCCATACCGGGTCTCGAACGTGTGCAGTCACCTACCAGTCACTTAGCGTCCCCTCACCGCTCGGAGCGTCCTGTGAGCGAGTCCCCGGACTGCTGACGTCATGACACGACTGCCATAAATACCCCGATTTGAACGGCAACGGTCAGTCCGCTCTCCATTTTTCATCACCGTTCTGTAACGGGTTATGAGCGTGTTGTGAACGTGTTCATACAGTGTGACCGTTTTCATAACGTATTCATACCTTCCTTATACCGTTAAACACCGTCCTCTTGCCGCTTACTTGCGGCCGGTGCCAGCCGGCCAAAGTTTTGAACATGCCCAAAACTTTCGGCGGGTCCCACCGGTGTAAATAAGCGCCAACGCCCTATTAACGTTTTGCCCGCTTTGATAACGAACTACCGTGTGCCCTCGCCGTTCTCCACCGTCCGCAGACATTTTCGCGCACGGTGGCACACGGTAGGCCTACACGGCAGAGTGTGAGAGTCACTTTAAGAGAGCGGTTGACCGATAATGATCGGTGGGGGGGGGGCGGTATGAGGTGGTGGGTCAACGATGAGGGAACGGGGAGAGCCCGGCGAAAACCCGTAATGAGGCTGGTATACAGTAACAGCCCGTTGGACAAAATATGACACATCGTCACGTCACCGTTTTCATTGCCCCACGAACGGGTCCATGATGGCCTCGTACCAGCCCACCGTCCTTACACCGTATTCCCATAGTCCTCATACAGGGTTCTCACTGTGTGCCTCCGCTTGTGCCCACACGGCGAAAGTTCTGGGCATGCCCACAACTTTTGCCGGGTCTCGGCTGGTCTATTTGGCCACTAACAGGCCCTTACCGTGCATGTTCATCGATCACTCAACGCCCCGCCGTGTGCCCTCATCGTTTTCCACCGACCACACAAAATTTACCACACGGTGGCACACGGTAGGCTTAGCTGGCGCAATGGGACAGCTACTTTAGCAAGAAGCTGACCTGCTTTCTGAGAAGTCTGGCTGGATAAAGAACCGCATCGGATACATTTATGTTTGCAAACTTGCAAGCTTTTTGGGTAAAGATGTCTGCCAAGCTCTAACGCCTGCCTTTACTGGCTGCGACGTGCGTTTGCAGGACGTGGAAAGCTGGGTGCACTTAAGCTCCTGACTTTAAACGGGCACGTTCCCGCCAGTATAGTTATCGCTGCTCTAGTCATCGCCATCTTGGTTCCGAAGATCGACTTCTAATTTGCATACAGCTGTCAATCAAAGTACGCGTGGCCCTGCCTGCCTTCGCCAAGCCAGCTGATCGCTGCCGATAGTGACGTCATGAAAGTGGGTGGAAACAGCAGCCGAATCTTAGAGCCGAACTGCGATTGGTATGACTTCGGCACATGTATGCGATAATCAGCATTGTGCGGGCATTCGGAACATGTCATCTGCGTAAGGGCCGTATTATGTTGGTGTCAATAGGCAGCTAGCACCGTCCGCCAGCGGGTACGTATTTTGAACGCCCTCTGGAATACGGGGAACATATGCCCCTTTAAGCATCTTTGTGAAGAATGGGATGTTTCAACAACCCTAATAGACAAGATACAAGAGTTTGTTTGTCGAAATGTATGCATTCACATCCACAATCTGATGAGACCGGATCAATGAACTCCGCTACCACCTCTTCTTTGCAAAAGGAGGAGAGGTAGAATCCAGCCAGCTACCTCCATGCAAAGACTCTTTGCGCATGCATGTTCTTCGGGTGAACTACATGTACCAGGCTGCAATATGGCGACGCTGCCTTGTGAGTTAACCCGTAGTCAAAGATCCAACGACCTGTGGGTGGAACACAGATGGCAACGGCAATCTGTCCATAGAATAGATAGCACAGCACCGGAATCTGTGTTGCAATTGATGTCCTGCAAGTGTACTGTGCCCGTGCCTGCAAACTTCCTGCCTCGTGAACAAACTGAAATGCACTAACATGTGCAAATTAAAGACCTTCACAAACCATGATGATGAAGATAAAGAAGTGGCAAAAGTCAAGGTAGACGATTTAGACACAGACTCACGATAAATTAAAGTGAGATGAATATATTTTGTTTCAAGAGAAATGTAGGAAACAAATTTTAAATAGTAAGATGACGGCGTTCCCTAATTAACATGTTGACTGCAGGAGTAACTTTGAGAAAGTTTGCCGAAGTGAGGATGAAAATACATGTAGTAGATGTTGCTTTCTTCTCACTTGTCAATTCAGGATGAAAACAAAGAGAGGTGTTGCAGACAAAAGAAGAGTCGGTGACCTGTGATTGTGTGTGATCTATTTACCACAAGTCACCAGTATCTAATTGACAAGTAAGCTGCCATTATCAAAGTCATGGTGACAACCTAGGGTAGGCTTAAAATTCCAGATCACATGGAGAGGTCATTTGTAGGTTAAACTCGAAGATGTACTAGATATATTTTATCAGTAACATCATTCCGAATAATCAATGTTAAGTTTCAAAGGCATATACATGTTTTTTTCTGGCGTTGAGAATGTGAATTAATTTGTGTCCAAATGGACTACTTAAATTCAATCACACCTTTCTTTCAAAGACAATAAACAAAAAGTAGGAAAGAGAGGGTGTGACAAAACAGTTTCTGAGACTTCGTGCAAACCGCCTGTAATATTTCTGCCCAAATAAGGCGTTTTGATAAACAGACACAAATTTTCTGGCATTCAAATTTACCTTTGACTCATTTATTCTCATTTTGCTCGTAGTATTCTTCGGGACAGTTTTGAGCAAGCAAATGGTCATTATTGTGATGAACCTGTGCTGGTTCCAACATTGCATACACTCAAATAAAGTTTTCTAGCATCTAATGTAGTCATGACAATGTTATATCTTTCTAAACCCTAAGAAACAGCTTGTAATATGCAGTGGCAGAATACTTTTATGGTCATTTTGCTCTGATTTTATGCAAATGTACATGTATGAAAAATAGCAGTGATGTGTTAATGTCCAAAATAATGCTTTAGCTGTGTTCCCTGTGCCTGAAAACCTGGGTATAGACACCAAAATGAACTTTCAACACCTCTCCAATCCCAAGATTAGCTAAAATATGGCATATAGTACCGTACAGGGCATCTTGTAAACTCTAATTCATGTTGCCATGGTAATTATGGGAATGTACTATATTCTTGGCTTATATGATAGATTAGTCATATAGTTTTTTAATAATTTGGAAAGGGGACTTTAACTTGTCTTGAATGAGCAAATTGTCTAATATGTTACTGAAAATACGCCAATATCCTTGATTTTAGGTTATTCTGGTGTCGTTGCTATGGCAACCGTTATAAATGGTAATATAATTTGCATTTCATTACTTTTCTTCATGGTGAGGTATTCTTGGCTTATATGATAGATTAGTCATATAGTTTTTCAATAATTTGGAAAGGGGACTTTAACTTGTCTTGAATGAGCAAATTGTCTAATATGTTACTGAAAATACGCCAATATCCTTGATTTTAGGCTATTCTGGTGTCGTTGCTATGGAAACCGTTATAAATGGTAATATAATTTGCATTTCATTACTTTTCTTCATGGTAAGGTATTCTAAACATTTACTCTGTAGGCCTGAAAACCTGGGTATAGACACCAAAATGAACTTTCAACAGCCCTCCAATCCCAAGATATAGCCAAAATTTGGCATATAGTACCGTACATGGCATCTTGCTAACTCTAATTCATGTTGCCATGGTTACAATGACAAGGTACTATATAACATATTCTTGGCTTATATGATGTATTAGTCATATAGTTGTGTCATTATTTTGGAAAGGGGACCAGTGCTTCCAATATCCTACCATTATGCAGCTGTTATAGACCTCTAAATATCTGGCGGCCGCCACATAATTATCTGGCGGCCGCCACTTAATTATCTGGCGGCCGCCAGATAATTCCTCTTAAATTTTATTTCGTATGGTGGCACTAATGGGCTTCCGTAATAATGCATCTAGGTACCAAAGCAAACGTATAATAAATACAAAAGGAAGGAAGAAAGAAGAAGAAACAGATGAAGAAATGCTGTTTTTGTATGGGGTATCTAAATGAGGGCTTAAAGTAGACTCTCCTGTTCAAATGTCATTGATTAACTACTACCTGTCATTAAATTTGGACCTATTCTATCATCGCACTTACATTTTAAAATATGGTGAAGTTTCCTCAATAATTGTCTGTCATTATCATACTTTGTATATTCATGAATAAAAATATGAACTTTAATATGAGTATTAGCTTTTTGATGAATCGAGCTTCATTGGTGCCATGTCAACAAAGTTAACGAGAAAAGTGATATATTGATGTCGTCAACTATGTAGGCTATTGTCTTTCTTCTTTTTTTTCTCTCTATATTGTTGTTGCATTTATCATTACATATTGGCCTCGAATGGCGGAAATTGAATAATTGATCCACATCACTTTGCCACATTAGTATTTGCTGGCGCTTTCTCAACACTGCATCCATCAGTTTATGATAACCTTCATATCCGAATCACAGTATTAAATTCGGTTTCCAACAATTGTACTGAATCGAGGTGTCCATGCAATGACTCATTGATTGGATAATAGGGGTATGTCTATGACAAGTTTAATTCCAAAAGGAGCTTTATCCATTTTTCTCTACTTCAGAGGAAAAAGATTTTTTTTTTACCAGATTTTGTACAGGCGTCGATGCAAAATTGATATTAGAGGGTGCATTTGTTAATACTTGCTCTTAAAATTTGGGTAAATACTTTTGTTGAAAGGCAGGTACTTAAGTGAACAATATTGTTTTGATATCAATAACACAATTTTCATCAAAATTTGATTTAGCTCCTTTTGGAATTAAACTCTTCGTATGTCATGCACGATAAGGGAGAACCCTGGTCGCCATGGTATTCATTCTCTATCATCTCGTTTCTATTTGCTACCAATGCTGAAAAATAATGTCATTTTGGCAGGTTTGCAGTTAAGTGCAGTTTGTATGGGTGGGTGGGTGTTGGGGGGGGGGGGGTAGCACCGTAGCTAAAGTAAAACAAACAATGGATAATATTATTTGTGAATGATAGTGGATTCAGTGGAAAGGATTAAAAATCTAATACTTTGACGGTTAAACAATATTTAGATTTTCAGTGTTTGCCTAAATATGTTACATTACTCCAAATTCATTTGTCGATGATTTATTTTGTGTACAATGTCGTAATAGACGTTTCACAATTACAACCCACACTTAACTCTTAACTGCAATACTGGTCACAATCAAACAATATGTCACTCAATCCTCCAAAGTGTTTTACCCCGCAGGTTACTTTTATGAAAAATCCTGCTCCTCCTGAAGTTCTTTCCATTACTAACTCTACTATATGCAATGCACAAACTAGCAACATTCTTGGAGCCTTTATACAATTTGATTTAAAGTAGAATTTACTGCATGTTAATGATTTAGTCATTTAAATACTTTCATCGTCATTGCAGCCTTTTGCAGGTAAACTGAGTGCTTGTCTCCACCCCCCCCCCCAAGTCGGCTGTTTTAAATGAACCAATTTTAATCCATTTACCATCCTTTTATTGACTTTTATGAAATAATAGGATATTTATAAACAATAACTCCTCATGTTTTTGTTGTATTTTTCATAACGTGTGCAACTTGTTTTTGGTTTTAGTTACATAATGTAGTCCTAATTTTATATTTTTATTTTGGGGTATGAGTAAAAAAAAAAAGTTTACACTTAGAAAATTGCTAATTATTTTTAAAATTATCTATAAACAGTAAATCATTATACATCTTATGAAAGAGTGTTTTATCTCAAATCATTTGGTATCACTTTTATGTGGTATGTGTTCACGCTTGGAGGAACAGGAGGCACTGTTTGCGAGAGTGCAAAAATCGACTTGCGCCACAGTGATGCCTACAGTACGTATTATGTTGGGACTAGCGGAGTAAGAGAATGAATTGCATTGCATATGCTTTTTGCAGAAGCAAAGTCACACACACATACACGCGCGTTCGTTGATATTAGATATTCGATATTTGGTATGTGTGGCATGATTAATTTTGTTAGGGATGTTACTTGGATCTGCAAAGACCGAATTAATACCATAATCACAATTGTTTCATTCAAACATCACATAAGCAACTTTGGCGCAAGTCAATTTTTCCACTCTCACAAACAATGCCTCCTGTTCATCCAAGCGTGGACACATACCACACAAAAATGATATCAAGTGATTTGGGTTAAAACACTCTTTCATAAGATGTATAATAATTTACAGTTCATACATGATTTTGAAAATAATTATCAAATTTCTAGGTGTAAACTTTTTTTTGGACTCACACTGTATACACCAACGCAGTAGAGGGAGGTGGCACGCAACGGGAGGCATACGAACAGCAGACAAGGTGAAGCGAAACACCCAGTGAGCTGGCATGCAACAGTACAAACAACAGCCGAGCTTCAGCGAGCGAACACCCACCCATTGAGCTGGGTGTTCGCTCGCTTGATGTTAAACTTCTCGATTGAACGCCCCCGTGAACGCCCCAAAAAGCTTTTAATATTTTGCATGCTGTCTCAGACATATGATTGTTCCAACTTAAAGGCAGGCTTTACTACTTCAGCTAGAAGGGATAAGACCACCCAGCGAGCCAGCGAGGGTACTGTGACAGGTGGCTATCTCATTAACTCAGCTCTCATTTAACATAAGAAAAAGAGGATCATGGGGGACCAACAGGCACCGATTGGGGAAGTTTTCTATATAGAGGGAGCAAGTAGCTACAAGTAGGACAATGTGCCTTTAATCTATCATCCATAATGACCCCACATACATTAGTTAACAAGCGGGAGTACCTCCTAGCAATTCAAGGCTTATCATAAACTTATGGTGGAAAAAGTCACAAATTTTAAATGATATTCCTAGATTCCTAGATTCCTAGATTGTTTATAACCAAAACCCAAACCTGAAAGAAAAACATATTAGTTTACGGTTAGTTTATTTTCATTGTGCTTTGCGATATTGATAGTCTACTAGGGGGTTTACTAGAGGGCATGCGAATGCGTGAAGAAAAATGGAATCCATTTGTACTGTAGCGACTAATGTATTAACAGTACATTCAATTATAATTCACTGGTACCGAAGCTGTGACGTCAACAAAAATAAATCATTTTTTAGAATTTCTAAATGTTTTCTAAACCACCTTCCTGAATACTATTCAATATATTTGACCTTGTTCATTCATAAGTTTCGATCACAGGATTAATTAACATAGTTTAATTACAAATAGAATTATGTGGAGTTGCTAGTTAACACGCAATATAGTCCATACACCCACGTTATTTCTAAACATTCAATAGATCCGTTTCTAGTCGGTTTTTTTTTCATTCGTGATGACCATCCAAGTTTAATGATGAAGTTGAGTTCTGGTCATGCGATTGCATTGTGAAAGAAACGGTGTGGAATCGACCAGAAAATGTTGATCATCTAGCATATCAGAATTTGGGTGTATTGCAAGGTTCTGGAATCATCAAAATGATAAGAAAGATGTATATGGGACTACACGAACACGTGGCGTAAAAATTCTACCCTGGATTGTTACGATTTTACACGCCATATTTAGAATATGAAGGCATTTGAGAGCCATGCTTTTCAGGGAACATGTCTTATCTGATGTTCTTCCACACTTGCATAATACGAATGATAACGCTCACAAATTATTTTTCACCTCTTTCCAGAACTCAACCTTCTCTTTACCAAAGCCTCGGTGTTGTATATACCTTCCAAAATATGAGCAATTGATAGGCCACTAGGGTGCTTTAACAAGAGGGTGTGCGAAGCGTAAATAAATATGGAATCCATTCAATATTAATGCGCTTCAATCTAGTGTCGGGGTATTTTATTATGCCTGATAACCATCCAAGCTTGAAGGCCTCGCTGTTGTATACATACAATCCAAATATGAGCAAATGCTACCATACAGAAACTTCATTTGATAAAGGAGAACCAGGGTGAAATCATACATTCAGTGCTGTCTGTGAATAAAGTATCGATATATAAATTAATATTTTGTAACCAATTCATTATACCGTCGACTAGAGTTTTAACAAGTGACTTTGACTTGGCATTTACCATTCTCATCCGTGTACAAGGAGGATTTT
Organism: Strongylocentrotus purpuratus; assembly: GCF_000002235.5. Taxonomy (NCBI): domain Eukaryota; kingdom Metazoa; phylum Echinodermata; class Echinoidea; order Camarodonta; family Strongylocentrotidae; genus Strongylocentrotus; species Strongylocentrotus purpuratus. Next base: position 22,919,381 of record NW_022145594.1, on the reverse strand, counting down.
GCTTATCAAAGGTGAGTTTCCATCTTTTCATTCCCTATGATAGGGATGCTTATCTATTTTGTAATTTTAGGCATGAATCTGTATCATACTCAATAGCAAATCAATCGATTCCTTCAGACAAGAGGGAGAAATGGAGGAAAGTAAGACAAAGAGAGAGGAGGCTATTAAATAGGAAGAATAGAGAGGTGAGGCACACACGAGAGAGATGGAGAGGAAGAGAGAGAAAGGGGAGGGAGGAAAAGAGGGAGTGAGGGAGAGGAGAGAGGAGAGAGAATAGGATGCAGGATGTGTGTGGCTACGTATGTGGATATGTAGTTTTTTTTAATGTAGCCGCCATTTTGCCTTCGTACTTTTTTCATGTTAACAACATTCTTGCCATAGTTAACTTTAGCACCTGGCAGCCATGGTTTATTTTTCTCGATTGACTAATCATGGTTTTCTGAAACCTCGTTCTCCATATTTTAGCGAGTGGATTTTCCCGTTTCACGGACATTTTCATTAGCGATTTTTCTCAACTCGCTCAGTTCTCATTCGCATGCTGGTTGCTACACTCCGCTACAACCCCGTCTACAACGCTTGTTGCTCGTCAGATGCGGCCATCTTGTTTTCGCTTATTCGAGGCCTCCGGTATTTAGTAACATTAATTTATAGCGTGAATATAATAATTCGGAATTCTGTTCGTCTAGTGTATATTCTACTTCGGATAAAAGGAAGCTGGACTTGTTTACATTTTCGACTCTATAATCACTTTTACTGACATCAGGATTTCCGATAGAATTTGTGTATATAATTTTGCACGGGGACTTTACTTCATATCCGAACACTATAGCGTGAATATAATAATTCAGAATTCTGTTCGTCTAGTGTATTTTCTACTTTGGATAAAAGGAAGCTGGGCATGTTTCGACTCTATAATCACTTTTCCTGACATCAGGATTTCCAATAGAATTTGTGTATATAATTTTGCACGGGGACTTCATATCCGAACACTTTAGCTGAGGAACCCAACTACAGTAGAAGTGTCGAGTTTCATTTGCCCATCATCAACCTACACCTTTTCCACTAGTAGTCTACTTCTGTTTTTCGTCATCTACACGCAACTTCAAGTTCTACTAGTTGTAAGTACAAATCATTCCTTTAAAGATTTTTACAGATATGTGTAACTGACCTCTACCAATATGTGTAACTATATATGACCATCGTCGTGTGACGCTTTTGAAGGGCTCCCCTCCCGTGTTCCTGTTCAATAGTGTGTTAAACGCCACGTGAACTCCGATCTCCTTCTTTTGTTTGAAGTGGCGTATATCTGTTCGCTTGGCGGCGGAAAGCTTCGGCGGGAATTATAATCGCTTCTCGTTCGAAAAGCAGCTGTACAATTATATTTGATATTGCGCACATAGGTGAAAACACGTTCGAGATTGAGTTCGACTGCGGCACTCGCTCTAATAACAGAGGCATGGTAGCCGTGGAAACGATGCTTGACAAATTCGCCGGTAATAAGGCTGTACTATGGCTGTATAAGGCTGGCCAACCTTTGAGACACTTTGAAAAACGAAATTCGAGAAGCAGCAGTGAAGTGAAAGACATGCATGGAAACTAAAATATCGGAACTGATTAATTCAGTGAGATCAAAGAGACAAAGTTGACGAGCTGTGTAGTGATAGCTACATGTAGTTTAACAGAGTCTACAAATACAGACTAGCATGTATAACTAAATATAGAATGACCTGCAACCCATGATTCATGCCAGGTCATGTTATGAAACAATGAGTACTTGTACATCAGATGACTACAAAGATGTCTGACTGACATAGAGCCTCAATAAAGCTATACAACCTATTAGTTCAATCAAAGCTCTCCAACTGGTCTTTTATAAGAACATAATAAGCTGAAAACTAAAACTATTTCTAAATACAAGAGGAAATACAAAATCATCATGAAGAAGTGAGGAAAAGGGTGGAAGATTTTCAGCTCTAAGTCTTATATTAGAAACACCAGAAGAGGAGGTAGAATTAGAGAACCCGAAAACTGAGGAAGTTGTGAAGAGAAATTCCTACAAGAGAAGCTGAAGGTGGAACCTGCAGAAGTGGAGAGGATCGATTTCCAGCTGCTTCAAAATCAAGGCCTTTGAAAACCTTGGTGCCGGGATTCGTCGATTTGTCGTAGTGAGCACAATTTTTTTTTTTTTGGTCCTCGAAAATTTTAAAATTTGCACCCCCCCCAACAAAGGTAAAAATCGCGTGATTTTGCATGATTTTTTTTCTCAAGGGGGGGGGGGGCCGGCCCCCCCCCCCCCCCCCCCCCTTGATCCGCCACTGCACGGAAGGCAAGGCTGTTAACCTCCATTTTGCGGGCGGAACCTGACCGGCTCTTCATTGATAAGAAATGGATCCAAAAGAAAAACCAGGCAAATTATTGGGAAATGCCGAAAAAATGGTTATAATAGCAGTTGAGAAATAATTATAGAAGAGGAGAAATAGTCGAGGAAATTAATGATAAAGAGACGCAGATATATTTTTAATTTTGATATAAGTTTAGAATGAATACAACAAATGAAGAATAGAATCAAATATTTTTCTCACAGACTTTGAAGCATTATGAGGGATAGTTAAATGGAGGACTTGAGACTATCAATTAAATGATGGAAAATAGTAGAATTGGAAAAAAAAAAGGGGAAATAATTTGATTTAAGGACACATATATGGTAGTTGAGACTTAAGAACGAAAAGAAATTACTCATCAGATTATATCGAGAAGAGACTGATGGCAGAGAAATAAACTGATTACGGTTTGTTGTCTTACAAAAAGAATATTATGTAACACTATTATAATATGAAAATATATTGCATGGCTATTTTGTGAAAGAAAAACAAAACGCGTTTATTTGGTGGGTATGGTGTGTATGATGTAATTCTGGTAACGGTAAGAGATACGAAACCTCGGAAAAAGATAGAGATAAGTCTGTAGTATTACACTTATTTATAGGAGGGCGCTATTTCCACTCTTTCGTGTAAGTTATAGACTTCATGAAGCTCTTGAAAAATCTCTCCACATCGAAGACATTGAAGGATAAGTTGTGAAAAAGACCAGTAGGAACTGAAAACTGTATAATTAAGAGATATCAGGAGATCTATTCATTTTGGACTAAAGTTTGCTTGAATTTGTCAGATTTTGAATTTTGGGTTTTGAGTTTTTGACACAAGACCTCGCAATTTGGCTGCGGCAAATTCAGAACCCATGATCGAGATGAGAATACCACAGCGGAGCCGAAGCGGAGCGTCACCAAGACAACGCGTCGAACAGCGGACAGTCAGGATGTTCCCGAATCGCGGGCAGAGATGTTACCCCGATGATACATCAGTCAATGAGCAAGGAAAACGTAGGAGAGAGCACACAAAGCAAGACCACGCAATTCATTCAAAGTGAACGCGATATGCACGCAGAGCAAACACATGTCCACATGGAAACTACCGGAGACAAATCAAGTGATGGCGAACGTGTAGAGATCGATACAGATGAAGGTCCGGAATCAGAAATATTCATAGAATCTCCAGAGATGCCGACGGCTAGATCTCAAATAGACTTGGAGAAGCCTAAGAAGCAGAAACTCAAGAAGGAGAAGAAATCCCTAAAACAGTCATGTTGTTTTAATTTAATTTGTGTTGCAATTTTTAATTTTCCTTCATGATAATGACTATGTGTCATCTTCAAAGTGTCAATGTTAAGGGATTGCGCAAGAAAACCAAGCGCAACATTTTCTTCAAGTGGTTTATAAACCAAAAGACTGACCTGGTGTTTGCCCAAGAAACGTATTGGACACTGGATATCGAGCCAGGCATTAATAGTGAGTGGAAGGGAAAAGTGTTTTATTCTCATGGAAGCCATCGTGCCCCGCCCCCCCCCCCCAACTCCTGGAACGGAGGGACCGCATGCGTATTCCCAAAATCTCCGGCTCGTAAAAAAAGAAAAAGGTCTACCCGTATTGTCTTTACACACCGGACTTATGCTGAAAGGGGGGGGGGGTGGTGGGAACACGCATATGCGTACCCTAAATAACACTGAGTGGGGGGGGGGGCGGGCATCGTGCAAGAGGTGTCGCAGTTTTAGAGAAGGAAAATATTGATATTAACATGACTACAATGAATATTTTAGTGTTTAGACAACACAGGAAGAATGTTGTTACTTAGATTCACGAAAAACTCTGTCAATTGCTGTTTGATTCATGTGTATGCTCCAACGGAACAAAAACAAAGATAAATTCTTCAAAAAGCTTCGAAAACAAATTGATTGTATCCAAAAAGAATTTAATTAGTGTATTTTAATCTTCGGCGGGGATTGGAATGCTTTTTTGGATTTACTAAAAGATACCAAAGGGTAAACAAAAATGTCATTACAAAATTCCTTACAGACTTATAAAACTCTTCTAAAACAAAAATGTTTGTAGATGCCGCGAGGAAATTACATGAAGATGATCAACAATTTACTCAGAGAGATTTGAATATGAATATAGCGTCACGGTTAGATTATCGGATAGTAAGTAAAGATTTGTTGGAAAAAGTTGTTTCTACAGGCATTCGACCTGTCATTAAGTTAGATCCTATTGCAATCTCTCTGAAATTAAGGATGAGTGAATTAAGAAAAGGTCCTGGATATTGGAAACTGAATACTTCCTATCTCAGTGACACCAAATTTAAGAGAGGAATCAGAAATATTATAACAAAATGTCTAAACAGTGATGGAAATTCAGATGTTATGAACTTGGAAATCTTAAAGATTAAATGTAGAGAATTTGCTCAGAAATTTAGCAAAGGAAAGTGTAAAAAGAAGGGGAAAAAAGAAAATTAGAAATAGATTTCGCTAATTATGAACGTAATATAGATAACCAAAATGATAACACATCAAGAGAAGAATATGTAAAAGTGAAAGAAAAGTTAGAGAGATTATACAAAAACGAATGTAGGGGTGCTGGAATAAGGTCACGAGTCGAATGGATAGACGATGGTGAAAAAATACAAATGATTTTTTTATCTCTCGAAAAGAAGAATGTTAAAAACAAAATGATCACCCAGAAGAAACTGTGGTTACTAAGCAACATCATGTTTTAATAGAGGTCAACGATACTATGAAGGTATGTACAAAAGGAATTGTATTGACTCAGTACCGTGTAAACGACTATGTGTTCTCACAAGAAGTGAAAGAGCTCAGTCAAGATGACAAAGGGAAATGTGAGGGTTGAATGAATGTATCAGAATGCAAAAAGGCTGTTTTCCCATGAAAAGGAACAAAGCACCAGGAATAGGCGGCCTACCTATCGAGTTCTATCAAATTGTCTGGGATGAAGTATGTGTACTTCTAGTCAATGCATTCAATGAATCATTTAATAAAGGGCAGAGGTCGGCTGCAGATAAAAGGGCTTATCACATTGATTTATAAAAAAGGGGAACATCGGTGGGTTAAAAGACTGGAGGCCGGTTACACTGCTTAATTGTGACTAAAAAATAATTTCAACAGTTCTGGCCTTAAGAACACAACATATTTTAGCAAGTGATACCTTGGAAACACAAGTAGGATATATAGGCCTTTCAGGGGTGTTTAACGTGAGAATCGTTCACGATAGGATTGTCGGTTGATTACACCGATTTAATTTGGTGTTTTTTTCGGTTGAAAAAGACATATAAATATACATGATTAAAAGGTCCAAGGACCAAAACTGATCATGTTTGCAAGTTATACAATACAGTTATAAATACAGTAAATATTTAATAGTGAGCCAAACGGACAGGTATGACAAGTGCAAGATGATTATAAAGATGAACAAAATAATACATTTTAATCAAACGATACCAAAATATACTAAGAGAAAGTAGTGGTCAAGATCGTCACATTACTAAACTGTTATATGGTAATGGTAAGAGATAAACAGACAATAATAATGTTGGGTAACCGAACAATGATACAACTTTCTTTGAAGGTGATGTCGGGTTAGTAACTTTAAATTAATTAAAAGAATTCGGGAAAAAATGATGGGTCCTAAAATAAACAAAGAAAATACTGCACTTTTATGGATAGGTAAGAAAGAGAAAAGGTGGAAACTGCCAGACATTGATCTGACATGGACATAAGGTCCGGTAAAATATCTGGATTAAAAAAAAGGTTTCAATTAATGAAAAAGTGGCTTGTACAGCAAATTGGGAAGATAAGTTGGCAAAAATGCAGCAGCTTCTAGATGATTGGTGCAAGCGAAACTTAACACTGTTTGGTAGAGTGATGATTGTAGAATGTCTGACACTAAGCCAGGTAGTACACCTGCTTATGTTTAATTCAGTTCCACCAATGATTATAAAGAATTTAAATAACATATTTTTTTAATTCCTTTGGAACACAAGGGTAGAAAAAGTGAGAAGGTGTGATGTTAAAAATTATGCAGACGGCGGGCTAAAAATGGTTTATGTGGAAAAGAAAGTGCTCAGTTTTAGGCTAATGTGGTTAAGGAGGTTGGTTAATGGCACGAATGCTATGTGGGAAAAAGTTGGAAATGACTGGTTTAATCGTTTTGGAAGTCTAAATTTGATATTAGATAGTGATTTTTCAAGTACATAATATACATTCTTTGTTTGATAGGAAATACCGGTGTTTTATGTCGAAATGATTCGTGCTTGGATGTTTGATGTTTGATGACAGATTATTGGGAAAGGAACTCCCGGTTGAAAAGAATATTTTATGGCGCAATCATATAATTGTTTTTGATAAAACATCGTTGTTCTATAAATAATGGTTTCATAGTGGAGTAATCCGTTTGGAGGACATTTTGACAGTAAATGGAGGATTAAAAAGTGTCGAAGAAATAATAGCTTTATTGAAATTTAGAAATAGCAAAAGATCTGCAATATTTGATTATTCAAAATTACGTAAAGCCATACCTAAAATTCGGCTTCCCCAACTATCCATTGATAAAAGGCAAGATGTATCACGGCTAACTATTCCCAATTTAACAGTAGGTAAAACCGTAAAGGGTTTAAGTGATATAACGTCAAGATATTTGTAGAACCATCTGATACAGCAGGAAGGGGAAAAACACGATGTTGTTTCTTCTGGGATAATATTTGAAGGATGAATACAAAATGGAGGATATGTTTTGAACGGAATTTATTACAAGTAAAAGAAAACAAATTGAGAGAATGTAATTTTTAAGTGTTGTATAACTTATTGCCTGTGAAAAGAAATTTATGTAAATGGAGAATGAGTGAAAATGCAAAATGCAATACAATAGATGAAAATATGAATCATGCCTTGGCCACGTGTAAATTAAATAAAACCTTTCGGGCATATGTTACCTGGTTGATTAAAAAGTTTTTCAGTTTATAAATCGATTTTGTTACGAAATTATAAGGGTGTTGATAATAGAGAATCCAGTTTGATTCTTTTTAAATTTGCTTCTGAACTACGAAGGCAACTAGAAGTTAACAAGAATTGTACTGGTACACCTTTGTTTAGACTTCCTAATGTATGATCTGATTTTGTTTGATATTTTGATATGAATGTGAAATGAAAGTCTTCAAGTTTATGAATAAATGCTATTGACAGAAAAAGGCAACTTATTTATTTGTGATGTTCGCTTGAGGGATTTCAATTTTAAATTGCTGTACAATATACTACCTGTTAGAAACAATCTTTACAAATGGGGATTAGCAGTGCCATGTCATAGAGGACATATTGCATGTGTTTATCGAATGTGAACAGAATAAGAACTTCTTTGATAATATCAAACATGTTGTGAAGTACACTTTTAATATTGATTTTGTCATTGATATGTCCTGTTTACTTAAGCTTAAAGAGAAGGTTGAGTACTGGTAAAAAAAGAAAATTATTTCTCACAGAATCAAACGAAACTTACACTGAATGTTCAAGATTACAAATAAATGACATGTGCCAAACAATTTTGGAAGAAAGTGTATACTGGCTGAGTAATGAGCATAGAAAGACAAGGAATCAAGGTAGTACCAACCCCGACACCATGCGTGTTGTCCCATACATAGCTTTCTGTGTATGTGCTTGTTACTTTACCAAGACTCGGTCAAATTTATTATGATTTTGATGACTCTAGAACCTTGCAGTGCACACCAATACTTACATGCTACATGATCAACTGTTTCTGATCCTTTCCACACCTTTTCTTTCACAATGCAATCGCATTACCAGTACTAAAGTTTATCTTTAATATTGCCAGAGAAATAGACGTTGTAACGATCGCATTCTGGTGTATATACAAAATGTAAGTCACCCGGAATAAGTATGGATTTAATGAAAACCGTTTCAAACTAAGATACGTATTTGAAAGAGAAATCAAAAACAGAATTGTTGTAAATCAAGAGCTTAAAAAGCCAGACCAGAGGTTGCCAAAGAAACTGTTACAAGCACTTTAGATGAAAAGTAGCAAAATATTGTATAGTTGAGAAAGAATATGTAATTTCTATTGATAACATTGTGCGTCAACTTCTCACAACTTTATTTTGATGTTTGAATCTAGATAAACACCTCATTAGAGGCACATTGGAATGGTAGTTAAATGGCTTTCATTTTTCTTTGGTGGTCAATCAACAGATGCGTATTTTGATAACTTTATTAACATTTATTGGAATAACATATTTAGTTTGTTTTAAGTAACGTATGCGATACATATGCAATTGAGAACGGATATACGTGCTTTTTGTTTTAGAATGGGCTGTATATTGAAGCAGTTTAGAAGTTAAAGCAACTTATTATTGGTATTAATTTCAAGACAGGTTATTGCACAATGTTAACTTATTATTGCAATGAAAAACAATGAAAAACAGAGGGTGAGGTAAGGATTATCATTGAAAGGAAAGGAAGAAAAAAGGGCGTAATATGTTGAAATATTGGGTACCTGGCAGGAATTAATTCCTTGAAATGCTAGAGCGCTGTATTGGTAGCTAGGCTAAAGCCAGGTTAATAATCAATTGGGGCGCCTCGAAATAGAATTGTCTTGATAGAATGAGCTATATAAAAGCCTATTGTTGTTATTGCTATTTTGGTGGCCAATCGAATAAAAAAGGAGGGAGTGAGGTTTGAATATGTTGCCTTTGAAATATGTAATCCCATTTTGAAGTATTACCTTAAAGGCGGCCAATCAAACAGATACGTGTTTTGTTAAATTTATTAAAATATCATAATTATATATGAAGAGTTTAATTCCAAAAGGAGCTAAATCCATGTTTATAACTTTAGAGAAAAAAGGAATTGTTTACCAGATTTTGAACAGGAATCTATAGAAAAATGATATTAGAAGGTGCATTTTTTCATAATTGCTCCCCAAATATTTATGTAGATAACTTTGTTAAAAGACAGGTACTTAAGTGACAAATGTTCTGATATGAATAACTCAATTTTCATTAAAAGTGGATTTAGCTCCTTTTGGAATTAAGCTCTTCATATTTTGTTTTCTCTACTTTTGTTTGTCTTATCTTGTCGCCATGGCAACAGTAAAATGTTGATTACTTTTGATTGGAATTTTGAATCGCGCAAAGAAATCAATGTTTGAAGCTGGGTATTCAAAACTTGTTATTGAAACTGATTTGACGGTTGAGGAGGTTTTTATTGAATCTGCGCATCTGCTCATGGGCATATTTGGCTTTGTGCAAAATATATCGTTAGGAATTCGTTTTTGTTTATTAGGTAAGTGACATTTCCTTTTTACACGAAATATATAATACTATAGAAGTAGAATAACATTGGAAAAAGGAATGGGGCGGGCCAATGTTCTTATTTTATTTTCTCCCCATTTAAAAACGGGATGCACTTTTAATAGATGAAGAAGGAAGGTATATTTAATTTAAAGGTGAAACACAACGGGATACAATTTGATAGGACTAATCAGTAATATTTTAACACTTTAATGGAAGGGGGCATGACGGACCAAACATTGTATATAGATTCATTCGTTTCGTCACTAAGACATGCCGAGATCCCTTCGTAATAATGGGAAATATGCCAGTAAGTTAGTACTGATAATGCCCACATGCCATTATTAAAGGGACTTGGTAACATTGTTCAGATGAGAGATAGAGGTGCTAAGGTAGTGACTTCAATGCTAGATCTACAATTAAAGATAATCTGAAAATTTTAGTAAAAACGGACCATTATTAATGGTACACATTGGAACAAACTGATCTGATCGATTCCTTAATTCTCCCAACTATATCATTACAATTTGATTACATTTTAGGTAAATGTAAATCGTCACAAAGCAATAAATTGGCTCTACATACAATTCCAAACATTTAGGTGCTACAGATTTTTAATGGCCTGTTTTATGTCTTTATGTCAAGGAAAAACGGTTGGGAAAATTCAGAAATGGTTAGGAGAATTTCCTGTTAATCACTGTTAGAGTGTGTTACACAGTGACACCTTCAAAGAAAACCATAGATATCTTCGTGGTTTGAGAATTTATTCAGGATTTTTTGCATGTCAGAGGGTTAGTACAGTAGAAGGAATATAATAAGTGACATTTTATACACAAATTAAGCAATTTTTTCATCAACCTTCAACAATGTTACCGAGTCACTTTAAAGAGCTTGTCAAGTACTTGGGAAGATTTTTGGATTTTTGTTAGATTTTTCCATTTTTAAGAAAATAGTGTAGAAGAGTATCATAGAAAAAACATGTTTCTTAAAATTAAAAATATGACAAATAGTTTGTTGAATCACGCCTTCATACTGCGTGTTAGTGTAGTCCCATATACATTTTATTTAATGTACAGTGCGTGTGACTTTGAGCATGACTGAGTCAATTTCTTATCATTTTAATAATTTCAAAAAACCTCATGGTATATACACTAAACTCATTATAATTTGACAAATAATAGCTTTGCAATTATGTTCATTCTTTATGGGATGTCGTCTGCTTGGGCAGTATTGGTCCATTATAGTGACGTCATTAAAACATCGTTATTTTTCCGGCGAGTCTCTCGTAAATTCCAGCTGCTATGGAGGTGGTTGTATTTGTATTTTTATAAATCACCCGATATGTAGTTGACCTAAAACTTGTACGATGGCCATCTGTTAGCTTACCAGTTTCTAGTGATACATTAGTTGACATATTTGTGATTTTCTTTGAATTTCACCTTTAAAGAGCAGCAAAGGCGAACGATTGTCGCTAAAATTCAGACATTGTTGCTTAGATTGCTTAAATTACCATTAGACATCAAGGTTCATAGAACTATGATCGACAAACATGATATTGTTTTGAAAACAGTCTGAAAATTTTGAGGTAGAATGAATAAGAGATAATGTGGTCATGTAAACAAGTGCATTATGTCCATGTTAATCCCTTAGTTCCAAAATCATGATTGTATTCTCTATTTATTTCTCATATATAATTTATTTCAATTGAAAATAGAAATTCCAATGTTCCTTCCTTTGGCTTGATAATATTTCAGCAACGAATTGACAGTTTTAGTAGACATCTTGGATGTATCATAGCAATAAATTCTTGGCACATGACGTATGGTGTATACGATAATAATGATAAAACAGAAGAAGCATACAAATAACTATAAGAATAATAACAATAAACACATACTTCCTATAATAATGATTGTAATTACGATAGTTACTATAATAAATATAACAATGATAATAGTAATGATTAATATGATACTGCTGCTATTACTACTACTACAACTACTAAGAAGAAGTAAATGAAGAAAAAGGGGTAGGAGAAGAATCATTTCAGCGATATTAGTGAGTATATTCCCAATGATTGAGGCATACACGTGCATACACATTATATATTCCGTGGCAAGAATGAAGAAAGCGAGGGAAAATGAAGGCAATGACAAACGAGAGCGACAGAGAGAGAGAGAGACAGAATATGGCCGGGTTCAAATTAAATTTCCTTTAAATCAGACCCAGTACTGAGGATCTTTTTGTGTGCCATGTTTTCGTTATTTGACGGCTTTTGACGCTACATAGAAATGCCGTCTTTTGTCACCAAATATTGTTCAAATAGCATTGTAGAGACAATGAACACTAATGCAAAGATGTAAGCCATGAGAATGTCAATTTCTATCTCGTTCTGCTAAATAACCCAAACAATAGAATCAACCAAGTGGAATCAACTGTTAAACCGAATTTATCATGAGTTCTGAAATTTCAATTTGTTACTGCACGCCATAATAATATTAAAGAGCAGCAAAGGCGAACGATTGTCGCTAAAATTCAGAAATTGTTGCTTAGATTGCTTAAATTACCATTAGACATCAAGCTCGTGGAACTATGATCGACAAACATGATATTGTTTTGATAACAGTCTGAAAAATTTGAGGTAGAATGAATAAGAGATAATGTGGCCATTTAAACAAGTGCATTATTTCCATGTTAATCCCCTAGTTCCAAAATCATGATTGTATTCTCTATTTATTTCTCCTATATAATTCATTTCAATTGAAAATAGAAATTCTAATGTTCCTTCTTTTAGCTTGATTTTATTTCAGCAACGAATTGACAGTTTGGGTAGACATCTTGGATATATCATAGCAATAAATTCTTGGCACATGACGTATTGTGTATACGATATTAATGATAGAAGAAGCATACAAATAACTATAAGAATAATAACAATAACACATACTTACTATAATAATGATTATAATTACGATATTTACTTTAATAATAAATATAACAATGATAATAATAATGATTGATATGATACTGCTGCTATTACTACTACTACAACTACAACTACTAAGAAGAAGTAAATGAAGAAGAAGGGGTAGGAGAAGAATCATTTCAGCGATATTAGTGAGTATATTCTCAATGATTGAGGCATACACGTGCATACAGATTACATATTCCGTGGTAAGAATGAAGTAAGCTAGGGAAATGAAGGCAATGACAAACGAGAGCGACAGAGAGAGAGAGACAGAATATGGCCGGGTTCAATTGATAAATACGAATGAGAAATGTCTATCCGTTATGAAGATATGATCATAAATTGATTTTCACAAAATGGCGCCTAGATGACGTCACGATGACCTTGAGTCACTGAAAAGTCATGCAGTACTAAGTTAGACTAATATCTATCATCATGGAAAGTTTAATGATAATGGCTTTATTCAGTCTTGAGATATCCTGCAAACAAATTCGAGGAAGAATAAAAATAAATAAAGACAAATCTTGACGAAATCAAAAGGTGATACGTCTACGTACGTATCACCTAAATTTAATAATCATATGCTGATATTAAAAAAAATGGAATGAGGCTGGTATAGTGAGAGTAAAACATGTGATTAGAGACGGTAAATGGAAGGAACCAGGTGTTCTAAACAACTCGATATATCCCTCTCAATTATTATTTGATGTAAAATATGCAAAATTATAATAATCCTTTCCCGTTTACTTTTTGAATAAGATGAGATCTAGAAAAAAATACCATTGATTTTCAATGTATGGAAGGTGATTTCATTACAATTAAAACCGGAGATGATAAAATTCTCGGTTCTATAACTATAAAAAAAGATTTATTCAAAATTAAGTACATTATGGGTTTCTCAACAACTGACAACTATACCAATTTGGTCGAATTTTTTGTCATTACCAGATTCTTTCAATTGGAAAATGTTTTTTTTAGTTCAAAATGTGATAAAGCTACAGTCCCATATACGTCCCGGACCGTCCCGGACCATCCCGGACCCCATCCGGGGTGATCCGGGATTCGGTCCGTGTTGACACCGTGTTGGCACCGGGGTGGTCCTGGATGGTCCTGGGCGGTCCGGGAGTCGACCCCGGATGTTTTTGACGGTCATAAACTGCCGGGGTGGTCCGGGACGGTCCGGGACAATAGTTTGATCCGGGGTGATCCTTGTAGCCACCGTGCTGGGTCCGGGGTCATCCGTAGTGGCGCCGGGGCGGTCCGTGTTGATCCGTGGCAGTCCGGGAGTGAGTTATTGACCGCCCAGGACCATCCAGGACCATCCAGGACCATCCAGGACCACCCCGGTGCCAACACGGTGTCAACACGAACCGAATCCCGGTCACCCCGGATGGGGTCCGGGATGGTCCGGGACGGTCCGGGACGTATATGGGACTGTAGCTTAAAAGCATCACACTTTTTTGAACAAAACATCCCGGACCATCCCGGATCACCCCAGACCATGGTCCGGGATGGTCCGGAGTGGTCCGTGCTCGTCCGTGCTGGTCCGGCTTTATATGGGACTGGGGCTTTAAAAGCATCACACTTTTTTGAACAAAACATCCCGGACCATCCCGGATCACCCCAGACCATGGTCCGGGATGGTCCGGAGTGGTCCGTGCTGGTCCGTGCTGGTCCGGCTTTATATGGGACTGGGGCTTTAAGCTACAGTCCCATATACGTCCCGGACCGTCCCGGACCATCCCGGACCCCATCCGGGGTGATCCGGGATTCGGTCCGTGTTGACACCGTGTTGGCACCGGGGTGGTCCTGGATGGTCCTGGATGGTCCTGGGCGGTCCGGGAGTCGACCCCGGATGTTTTTGACGGTCAAAAAGTGCCGGGGTGGTCCGGGACGGTCCGGGACAATAGTTTGATCCGGGGTGATCCGTGTAGCCACCGTGCTGGGTCCGGGGTCATCCGTAGTGGCGCCGGGGCGGTCCGTGTTGATCCGTGGCAGTCCGGGAGTGAGTTATTGACCGCCAAGGACCATCCAGGACCATCCAGGACCACCCCGGTGCCAACACGGTGTCAACACGGACCGAATCCCGGATCACCCCGGATGGGGTCCGGGATGGTCCGGGACGGTCCGGGACATATATGGGACTGTATCTTAAAAGCATCACACTTTTTTGAACAAAACATCCCGGACCATCCCGGATCACCCCAGACCATGGTCCGGGATGGTCCGGAGTGGTCCGTGCTCGTCCGTGCTGGTCCGGCTTTATATGGGACTGGGGCTTTAGGCTATTCAACTTTAAATTTCTGAACAATATGTTACCTTCATTACAAATTTGCTAAAATGGCGTGTTCTTATTAGGGACTTTTAGATTTGCACGTCAACAGCTTTGACTGCAACGTGTGACGTCATTTTAAGGCACTGCGCATGCGTTACGTCGTCTCAGTCGGCGATCGAGAATGCGTCAACCTTTATTTTCCTAAATCTAGTACATACATACAGTCATATTGATATTTATATAGCGCCTTTACATGCTCAAGGTACTTGTATGCCGCGTGCGAATAAAATATACAGTTCCTCTGGTAGACAAAGGAACATCCCTTCCCTGCAATTATGTAAAAATGTGTAGAACAGGTGTCACATGCATATTCACCTGTTCTACACATTTTTACATATTAGCAGTGAAGGGATGTTCTTTTGTTGAGGGTAGAATGAGGAACTGTATATTTTGTCCTCTTTCTTTGTCCGTAATATTCATAGTGTTACTTCCTGAATGCATGTATATCGTCGAGTGCAATCTAAAAGATTTCTAATTGTAGTCAGCATGGGCAGTTAAGTACGTTGACACGCATGATCAGTCGGCGTTCGTCGTGTTCTCGTCCACTCTATCTAAAAGTCCCTAATGACAGGAAATGTGGACAGTGTGAAGAGGTTGAAACACTTAAACTCGTTAGCACATTTTCGAAAATCCTTCAAAATTGTGTATATGGACGATGTAACTTACGATATGTTAAAGCTTATACATAGCACAGTATGCAGTCTATGGTTACTATATAAAATGTTCATTCAAAGGTAACAAATACAACGTAATTTCTTTATGGTTTGTTTTTAAGTGTATGGTAAAATATTATTTGGAAAGTGTAAGTGATTACAAATTTGGAAAAGTAGGTGAAGTTCAATTTAAAAAAAAAATCATTGGTTGGTGTATTATATTTTTTTAAAGTTCTACAAAGTATAATATTACACTCATATTGAGGTCCCTCATGATTGATGTTACGTATATAAACACACTCCTTGATCTTTTGAACTTGACAATTCCTCAATCGACGCAGTTGTCAACATGGGCAAGATTAAAGGGAAATTTTATTTGGTATTTTACCACAGTCCTTTAACTCAATAGGCGCGATGGCTCAGTCGGTAGAGTAGTGGTCTCGATACCCGGTGACCCGGGTTCGAAACCAAGTCGATGCGCTAGTGCCCTTTGGTAAGGCATTAATCCTCATTACCAGGTCCCTCGGAGAGGACATTAAGCCGTCGGTCTTCTGGCTGCTTACTAACAAGCATTTATTGCTTTCTTAGCTGTCAGGTAAAATAACCACCACTATCACTATTATTTTATGATCCTTTACACTATCATACAGAGGAGGACAAAATAAAGATAAAGAATAAAGAATATTGATGACCATAAGTGTTAATGTATTAATTACAATGTAGGGGTATATACCATACCCAATAATAATATTTTTTCGCTTTAAGAGTGCCCATTGTAGGTGCCAAATTTGTCAAGATAGTGCCATTTTTTTGGTAGTGCACACTTACTTTGAAAGACGCTCCGCAGCCCCTGTAGAGGTTGTCCTAAATGTTTTTTTCTTCGAATTACTGCAAATGATTAGTACTGTAGTATGACGAGGAAACGATAAGTATAAAGGTGGGGAGACATCAGGGGAAAAGAAAACAAAGAGAGAGAGAGAGGGGGGGGGGGAAAGAACAGAGAAATGTCCCGGTAACCAAAATATGGTTTAATACGAGCATATTTCTCATATTATTCTCGTGAAGACAGTGACATTAAATAGAAATGTAATAGATAGTACCAGCATAAGAGGGTTGTGCGCGCCTGGTGGATGCCCGCCCACAGAGCTCTGCACTTTACTGTATATTTTTCTAGTTTAATCTGTTATTCAGTTACTTTATCTATATCATCTGATTCTGTATGTCTTCAGGAGGCTACTAGACTATTTCGGCCATATTTCATGTGATATTTGTCATATTACATCTACTGGTTTTGCATTCACCACTGCCTTACTTGTGTTGTAAGTAGCCATATTCACTTGCCTGTCATACCTTTACTCCACATGTTAGTGCACAGTCTGCACGGTTGTACGAGTTTTACAATGAAGGTGGCTATCCTAATAGCCTTTGTATCTATTGTATGCATTGTATGTTACACCACTGATTCTTGTACTGTACTTGTGCATTATACCACTGATTCATGTAATGTAGCTGTACAACATAAGGGAAAGTACAAGTACATTGGTAATCCCATTCAGCGGTATGCTAATTCTGTTTCAAGATTCCGCATTTTACTACTGATCTCGGGAGACATCAGTCCCAACCCTGGGCCTTCCTCTCAAGGACCTAAGAGCGCCAAGATAAGCAAAAATAATCTTGGTTACCTCAATCAAGATATCTGCTTCTCCTTTACCTTGTTTACAGTCCAATTAAATTATAATTTGCCGTTTAAGTACTCTTCCTTGTTTTGTTTATATCATAATCAATTCCACTGTTATGTCTGACGAAAGGGAAATTAATTAACATACAACTAGGATCTTGAAGGCTCGTGTACAATAACAACGCAGGTGGTTCCTTATAAATGGGGATGCTGGGGAGAAAAAACAGTGGCGTAACGTGGGACTGTATATTGACTGTATATTGAGGGGGAACTGTTGTCATGGAGCGGGGGGGGGGGATCTTACTAGATAGATAACGGACGATGGAGAAGGAAAAAGGGCAATCGATCAAGGGGAGAATGTAGGGTGCGATCGCTTTATCTTCTAACCATAATGATGACGATGATAATAATAATAATAGTAGTGATAGTTATTTGTATGTAATAATATATAATGATATATAATAATAATAACAATAATAATAATACTGATAATGATGATGAAGATATAGTAATGATAATAATATTTCATTGTAGCACCAGACAGCTTCTCCAGTAAGGACAATGATAAAGAATATAGGCCTATTTAAAATTCATTTGATTTTCGGGAAATTAAACCAAAATTGGTGGGGTCTACATAAACAACATACACTGTTGGTCATAATGGTGGAATAATCATTTTTACCCCAATTTATGGAATGATTTTGACAATGATTTATTTCTAATAGATCTAGATAATAGTATACATTCTCAGATTTTATTGAATAATAATTTGTGAGTGTTTATTTTGCGTGACTGCTAAAGCATGCGTGTGCTACTAGGCTAATCAGCTAGGGGACCTACGTCCTTATGTCATAACTGACAGTAATGAGGATTAATGCCTCACAAAAGGGCACTAATATAGCACATCGACACGGTTTTGATCATGGGGCCTCACAATAACGAGGCCATTGCTTAGCCAGTGAATCATGACTGTACGCAGCGGTTGTTAGGGTACGCGGCCGCCCCCACAAATCCCCCAAAACGAAGAAAATGCAATAAATTATCAAAAATTCATTACATTTTCCCCCGGCCCCCAACAGAAAAAAATCTTCTGTAGGGCCATGCATTGTGGTTCAAGGCATAGCCACACAGAGGAATTATTCCTGTGGGGGACCGGTGGAAAGTGCAATGAATTTTTGATAATATATTGCATTTTCTTCGTTTTTTTTATTTGTGGGGGCGGCCGCGAACCCTAGCACCCGCTGCATACAGTCATGATTAAGTGGCAAAACAATGGCTTTGTTACTGTGAGGCCCCAGGATCAAAATCGTGTCGATCAGCTATATTAGTGCCCTTTTGTGAGGCATTAATCCTCATTACTGTCAATTATGACTCAAGGACGTAAGTCCCTTAGCTGATTAGCATAGTAGCACACAAATGCTTTAGCAGTCACGCAAAACAAACACTCGTAAAATATTATTCAATAAAATCTGAGAATGTATGCCATCATCTAGATCTATTAGAAATAAATCATTTTTTAAATCCTTCCCTAAACTGGGGTTAAAATAATTATTCCACCATTATAACCAACAGTGTACATGTTAATTCTAATGATCATATTAAGAATTGACTGCCAATTCGCGAAACTGAATGCTTGGGATCACCTTTCAGCCATTCCTGACGAATTTGAGTAAATCTTCGCAGACGTGCCTATAGACGGAATGAATTTCCAACGCTTAATTGAATGATAGCCTCCACCTTCAAATGGTGCATGCGCTGAACTGAAAGAATGTTTCATCAAATGGACTGAAAAAACATTGCGAAATTGGAGGGGAAAGCCTTTAAAAAAGTCATGCACGGTAACTTGTTCTTCATAGAAGCAAGTGGATTGTATATTTTGTATTTATACAATTATAAAATGTCATTTTTTATTAATTAATAACACTACGTACACTTTCAAAGATAATTGTGATACCAGTTTTCACCATGGGTTATATTATTAGTAACAACTTGCATGCATGTGGTAAAATGCCAACTAATATTCCCCTTTAAACTTGCTAATATTGACTTCTGCGTCGATTGAGGAAGTGTCGAGGTCAAAATATCAAGGAAAGTGTTTCTATCTGCAGCATTATCGATCACAAGGGACCTAAATATAAGTGTAATATTATACTTTGTGGAACATAATGAACGAAATGATAACAACGATAATGGCATCGTTTTTGGACCCTGCACGCGATATTGGCATCGTTTATGGACCCTGCACGCAAGATTCCTACATTCATCGCATTTCCTCATTTCATTTTTTTTTTTTTTTTTTTTTTTTTGGGGGGGGGGGAGTTGTATTACACTCCACTTGTCATTTTCTTCCTCCTTTATACACATGTCACAAAATATGCATCATTTGTTTGTTTGGTGATGATTGTTTAATCCCAGTGCAGAAAAATCATGCACATGCCCGTAAGTAAAGCCACCATTACACCAAACTACTTCTCACTACGTTCTGGAACCGTTCTAGAAAATCGTAAAACGGGTTGTGGATGGGGCAAATTGTGTAAATAATGTCTATAATACGATCCTAGTTCTTTCATAAACAGTCCTCAATACGTCCATCTCGTCTGTACCCCGTCCACAGTCAGTTCATATCAAGTTCAGATCGGGCAAATTAGCCATTTCACTGCAGTCCAAGCCAGTACGTAGTCAGTTTAAACCCATTATTAACTAGTTCCACCTCGTTCCCAATACGTCCAAACCCATTCTAACTAGTTCACCACTAGTTTTTAACCCGACTACCCCGTTCATAGACAGTTCAACTCGTCCTCATCTCGTTCTTAGTGCGTTCGAACCCGCTCCTAGAGCGTGTGCAAACCCGTCCAAGCTCGGGAGCTATAAAAACCCTGCGCGATCTCGCCATTCCTCATTCCGTTCAACTTCAACCCAAATAATCACATTTTGGGGGGCAATGGCCAATGTGGCAAGGAAAATCGGATCGTACATATTAACAGGCAGAAACGTATTGGTCACAGCAGGCGCGTACGCAGGGGGAGGGTTTTGGAGGTTGAACCCCCCCCCCCCTTTGGTATTTTTTATGTGTGTATTTTTGAGGACCCCCCCCCCCCCTTTGGTAATTTTGTTTTACTTTTTTAATTTAAAAAAATTATACCAATGGCTGACCTAAAAAAAGTTGACTTTACCCCTCCCCTCCCCCCCCCCCCCCCAACGGAGCAAAATGTCAAATTTTCAAATTTCGAGACCAAAAAAAAAGTGTCCTCTTACCCCCCCCCCCCCCCCCCCCCCCCCCCCCATCCCCCCATCCCCGCGCTTTTTTCTGAGTCGTTGCGAAATTTTCGGCCCGATTTAAAAATGTTAAAACACCCCCCTTGAAAAAATCCTGCGTACGTGCATGGGTCACAGCCTCGACGAGACCTAATCCTAAATGAATTAAGTGTTTTGCTGCTTTTGATACGTACTTCGAACGTATCACCTAATAATAATAATAAAGAAAATCTTGACGAAATCAATAGGTGATACGTAGACTTCGTACGTATCACCTAATTAAAGCATGATGAAATTGTACTTTTTGGCTTATCTGGAAAGAGCATAGTCTTTGTCGATGACTACTAGTCAATATAGGCAAATTATGTGGTACTTTTTTTAGCAGAATTGAGATGGACGTAAAAAAAAGTTTTTCACGTCATTCTCTATAGAACATGTTTTTCCTAATTTCCTGTTATCAAATTAGTCTGTCCTAATTTGATATGTTAATTTTTGTGGCCGTAGCTCCATCGTATCTGGCCAAACCTCTACCTTTTTTGGATTTAGATACTTGAATATATGCTCGTTTTTAAAAGAATATATCTCTATCACGGACAGACTTTGCGAAAATTGCCCTCCAAATTCGCAGTATTCTAGAAAATTGCTTCAACTTCAACTTGCTCTAAAATGGCGAAATTTATACCTGCGCAATACAACTTAGCAATCATGTTACCATACACAGGACAACTGTCTGTTAAGTTTAGTAAAATTTTATGACGTCATATCGCCAAAAATAATGAATTTTCTATGCATTTATTAACAACCCGTTTAATGTTTGCAATACATAACGCGCCGATGACAAAGGTGTCAAATTGACCGCAATGGAATGCCTTTTCGAATTATACCCAACAAGGTATATGCTCACACAGGAAATTTTGAATAAAAAATGTAACTTGAACAAGGATCACCAAACGAATTATGCTGGGATTCCCTCCAATTATAACATAAATTGGCTATGACATCATCTTTTATTGCAGAGAAGTGAAAACAGGCTTTTCACGAGTTATACTAGGCTTGTTTGTTCTTTTTTTACCTTACTGCTAAGAAAGTATGTGTATGTTTGTACTTAACCAATCAGGTGATCGAAGAGTTAAGGACACCAGCGAATCGACTTGGTTTCGAATCGGGGACCCCCTGGTTAACCGAGACCACTGCTCTACCACCGAGCCATCACGCCTCCCTCAGGGGATCACGCTTGGGGGATCATTTGAAAGTGGTGAATAATTTTTTTTTTTTTTAAAGAGTAGATTCCGCTATTCTATGCATGGAATTTAAATTCAAATAAAGTGACGCCAAAGTTGATTTCTCCCTAAAGCGAACTTCCACTTTCGTACACACACCTAATTTTGTTTCAGGAAAAATGTACAAGGTTTCCTGTGTTACCGACTAGTTCACGTATCCAATAATATGTGATACCTCAGTCACGCCAACGAGACCGACGAGAGACCGAACAAAACATTACATTACACAAAATGGTGGAGAAAAGGTTGGTTTGGTAACGATGTCAGTTTAATTTGGTGGTGTGTCTGAGGTATGAAGACCACTTTCAGTTGGGGTTCATCATATGACAATCAATTCCAAACATGTTTTTATAGAAAGCGGCCAAACCCAACATCTATCCTCATCTCTACAATGTCCAAAAGGGAAATTAATATAATATGAACTCGGATCCACGGATGAACGAATAAAGATGATCGAGATACGTCACCCCTCACGTATCTGTACAGTATTATCGGCATCAAGCAAATCTTTAAACAGAGGGAAAATGAATAACATCCTGATGATCATGTACTGTGGTTTGAACAAGTTTTTTTTATGAAGCGGCCACATTCCTCGACTTAGAAATCAAGCTACCCCACATCTATCCTCATCTCTACGATAACAAGAAGGAACATTCGATTATTAAAATATGAACTCGGATCCACTCCACAGAAAAGAGTACAGAACTGATGATTGAAATACGTCATCTCTGACGTATCTGTGCAGTATTATGGGAATCGAACAAATCCTTAAAAGTGATGCGACACGTCAACAAAAAAATAAACCGAAGATTGCATGAGGCAGTAAGGAATATGTTTAGAGTATAGGCAACTTATCAAACTTTGATGTAAAGTTAAGATCTAAAAGGGCACAAATACTGTAAAGACATTTAGGGGTAGATATTTATCATGAATTGGGATTAAAAATGGGGTTGATTTCCCCTTCACTAATCTATTATTGTCAGTGCTTTATAACAATTTAATTCTTATTCATATTAGAGTTTATTTTTACTCACCGATATTTGAACCTTGAACGAAATAATGTATTTATGTTTATTCTATATATTTTTGATTCCCAAGCCTTTTGCTGCAGAGGGCAGACCCGTAAAATCCTAAGGTGCTTAAATCTGGTTATCTAGAAGGACTCCCATAAAAACATGGACCCCCTCCACATAAAATCGTAACGAAAAACTTTTCAATTTTACATGGCTTTGTGTATGCTTCTTTTTGTTTTACTCCACAGACATTTGTTCAATCTGAAGTGGAGGGGCTGATGCGATGAATTTCCAAAACCCTGAATCGTTTTTTAAACTGGTCCTAATTGGGGCTATAATGGGTACTCTGGTATACATCGCTAATATGGATAACGTATCATACACAAAATACAGGTGGGTGAAAAACATTTTACCTCATCAAATTCATTTTTTTTTTCTCATAGAATTAGCACTGTTTCTAATATTGGGATTCATTCAGTTATTGAGTTAAGGAGATGAACTTCTTTGGATTAGGGTCAGTTTCATTGTTTCATCTTGCCAATCAGTTATTTTCCAAAAGCCAGAAGGGTGTTAACTCTATTCTAAAATATAAGTGTTGAGGCCCGTCTGGCTATTGGGGGACCCTGCTCTTGAAGGCACAAAGAACCTAAAGTACTGATACCTCTCTGAATGTTTGCATCTCACTATGAACATGACGACAAAGAAAGCGGACAAAATATACAGTTCCTCAGGTAGACAAAGGAACATCCCTTCACTGCTATTATGTAAAAAGATGAATATGCATGTGACACCTGTTCTACACATTTTTACATAATAGCAGTGAAGGGATGTTCCTTTGTCTACCTGAGGAACTGTATATTTTGTCCGCTTTCTTTGTCAGTCATGTTCAAAGTGTCTGTGCTTGAGCAGAACATGTTACACTATGAAAATGACGGACAAAATATACAGTTCCTCATTGTACGCTCAACAATTGCTGTGGTAGACAAAGGAACATCCCTTCACTGCTATAAGGGAGTTTACAGATACAATCTGCGCATGGGCAGATAAAGGTCATTTGTACCAAAAAGGTAAAACCACAGAGATAAATACTGGATATTCGCTCATGAAAGTTATGTAACATTATTCATTTATGCACTTACGGTACATTCTATGATACGCAGGTGGAAGTATTCTTTTCAAGAGGGCAAACAAAAGGTATTCATGAAGCACATCTAGGACTTTGGCATTTATTATTCTAATATGCTCAAAGTGGAACTTCTCCATGTGTAAAAGATCTGTGGATATTCGGGGTCATTTGTACCATGTGCTATCTGTAAACTCCCTTATTATATAAAAATGTGTAGAACAGGTGTCACATGCATATTCACCTGTTCTACACATTTTTACATAATAGCAGTGAAGGGATGTTCCTTTGTCTACCACAGCAGTTGTTGAAGGTAGAATGAGGAACTGTATATTTTGTCCGCTTTCTTTGTCTGTCATGTTCATAGTGTTACTTGTTTGAAATTGTAAACAACTACTGATGCAATTACTGGATGTAAATATACCCATGAAAGGAATGTAAATCACATTCATTTATACATAGTCAATGCATTCCATTAAAACCAGATGGTGGGAGTATTTCTTCGGTAGTGGTAAAATGCCATCCATGAAACGAAAGGAGTCGGGGTGATTCGGGAGTAGGGTGAACTAGGCATTACATGGGTTATTAGGTTTCAAAAGTGAAAGTTGCTACACACCAGACTAGACCTCAAAGAAGCCCTAAATCTTGTATAAATTTACATCTAGTCGAAAACAATCTTTTTAACGTACTTAAAATGTCTCACACATTTCTGTCAAATAAAGTTGAAAATCAATGTCTAAGATACACGTACTGTACACAGTGCAAAACTCATTTAAGTCTGTACAAGCAATAAAAGCTCTCCTAGCTAACTCTGCCTTGATTTGGAGCCAAGCATAAGTTGCACAAAGAGCCGAGTTGTGTCAGATCCTCCATAAACGGGGTCTATTCGCTATTCATAAGGACCCCTATTTATAAGGTCCGCTATTCATAAGGACCGCTATTCATAACGTGGAAATACACGTACTTCCTGGTCCGCTATTCATGATGGTAAAAGAGGGTCACTATTCGTAAAGAAATAAAGTTCGTTAATTATAAGGACCGCTATTCATAACGTGAGATGGGGGTCGCTATTTATAATTCATATTAAGGGTCATTAATCATAAGGACCGCTATTCATAATATGAGATCAGGGTCGCTATTCATAATAAGACGGGAGGGTCGCTATTCATAATACAAAATGAAGTTCATTACTTATAAGGGTCGCTATTCATAACACGGGAAGAGGGTCGCTATTCATAATACGAAATGAGGGTCGCTATTCATAATAGGAGTAGGGGGTCGCTATTCATAATACGAAATGAGGTTCGCAATTCATAATAGGAGAAGAGGGTCGCTATTCATAATAGGAGAAGAGAGTCGCTATTCATAATAGGAAAAGAGGGTCGCTATTCATAATAGGAGAAGAGAGTCGCTATTCATAATAGGAAAAGAGGGTCGCTATTCATAATAGGAGTAGAGGGTCGCTATTCATAATACGAAATGAGGGTCGCTATTCATAATAGGGGTCGCTATTATGAATAGCGACCCTCATTTCGTATTATAAATAGCGACCCCTTCTAATATTATGAATACCGACTCTCTTCTTTGATTATGAATAGCGGTCCTTACGAATAATGGCCCTTATGAATAATGACCCTTTTCTCCATTTATGAAAAGCGGATCTTATGAATAGCGATCCTTATGAATAGCGGACCTATTGAATAGCGATCCTTATGAATAGCGGTCCTTATGAATAGCGGACCTTAAGAATAGCGGACCTTATGAATAGCGGACCTTATGAATAGCGGTCCTTACGAATAGCGATCCTTATGAATAGCGGACCTTATGAATAGCGGACCTTAGGAATAGGCATTGACCCCCATAAACAACCTGGAGCTGTCACTTTAAAAATGATAATGCACTATGTGGGATATCTCCATGACTCAATGATCTAATGAAGATTTAAGATGTTTTTGTGACTACAAGATGTTCAACTAGAATTTACATTAATTGGAAAATCTAATTTAAAGAGGGTTGGAGAACTCGTGTTTTTTTTTTCCTTTTATTTTCTTCTTATTTGTTCCTCTATGTGAATAGTTCCATGGATTCTGTTGTGGACCTAATCATTTATTTAACTGATTCAATTTTGCAGATTTGCTGAATCACACATAGTCTACGTAGAAAATGAACTTTCATTTCTCAGAAAAGAACATCAATATAATCATACAACAAGACCGAGGCATCCTCGTCCATTTATCACAATTGCTCCAAATAATTCAGAACTGTCCTTCAGGATAGATCAAAAGTTTACTTTGTCTGTAAGTAAATTTTGTTTTTATATTTCTCATTCGTCAGAAATGGTATTCTTGTCGGTAATGCTGATTTGATATGATGATAAGGGAATAAATTTTTCTTGGTAGTCTGAGATACAAAATTTAGAAGTATTATTATAAGGATCAACCTCCTTATACATTATATCTTTTTGTAATAAAAAAAAAAAACCAAATATTGATAGCAATCGAAAGTCAATAACACCCAAATGATGCACGCTGATATGGTCTAGTACTGAATTCATACAGGGAATTTCGCTCAACAAGCCTAGCTTTTCTGAGATTCCCTTTTTTCCTCTCTAAGTTAAATCAAGCAATATAAAATATTTTGTCTTATTATCAAACTTAAATGTACTCTGTAAACTTATTTTATTACACATACACACTCATCAGTATTTCGTTACTTGTATAATTCATTTGTTCTATTATATATGGTAATATTGTATGGTTTATATATGTCATTTTCAATTTGTGGATATTTGAGTGGAAAAATAAATCAAATCAAATCAAATCAAATCTTTGAATAGCAACAAACTCCGTTTCGCAAACGATCAGCCATGCATGGAGTCTTTCGTCTTCTTTGTTAGGGTAGACAGCCAGTGAAAACGAATTCGTTTAATTAAATTATAGAAATGCAAGCATTACTTTAAACAAATAGAACTTTGTTATTCCTGGCTCATTTTTCCTGATTGAGGTGTCATATGAAAGGGCATGAAATGAACTTTTGGGAAATGTGATTTTCTCCTTGAAATTCAGATATCGTCCGCCAAATAACTTCTTGGTACCCTTTCTTCAATTTTTTTTAATCACTCAAGAGTGAAATGTACATTATATGAGTTGCATCAAATGAAAGAGGAGAATGTGAGCTTTACAAATATGTGTCATTTATAAATTATAATTATGATTAAGTTATGATAAAACATCGATAATTCTCGGTTTCGTTTTTCTGGGACACCCTGTATAATTAACTCTTATCTATCCATTAATCTAATCATTCAACATGGTGGCTGCGGTGGGATAACGGATGATAATATATATAATCGAATTGGTAATTAATCTCTTGAATTCAGTGGAGGCTTTTGATATTTACATATATTCAGGATAGAATATACATAGCTCTCATATAGGTTAAAAAATCGATTCAATAACCAATGTACAACTCTAATGCTTTTATAACACTGCCATGCCAAAGATTGGTTAACTGTAAGAAAAAAATCATCTCTGTATAAAATAACCAACTCTGATGATGACAGCAATTTTTTTTGTAATACGCATGTTCATGTATAAGGGTGTTGTTTTGACAGGGTATGATAGATATATTACGTAAGTCTCATATACATGTATGGACATTGTACAGATTTCATTTCTTTCACACATGAAAACATATAGTCAATAATTACCCTGAAAATTTCGAATTTAACACTAAATGATACCTTTTTTGTGTAGATAAAAATGTCCGAAGAAGTTAAATTGAAACAGACAAAATTAATGATGAGCCAAGGACATTATAAGCTGTGTAAATGGCAAAGGTTACATTTATATTATATATGCACTCAGCAACACAGACTATATCTGTTATTCTACCTTTTGAACAATTCCTTTGAAAATATTCTTGCTAATTACAGTTGACTTTGTGTGCGTGTGTATTGTATAGTGTATTACTGGAACTTTATCGTTTTTCAACATCATTATCATCATGATTTCATGAATAGGCTTATTTAATATTTCATAAAACCCCGTTTCTTCATACAGTCGTGTCCGTATTCATTGCATGCCAAACTACAAGAGTCGCACTGGGCTTCCCAGTACTATCGACCTGGAGTAAAGATGATCATGACAAATGGCAATATTAACCAGGAAGAATATCGACGCTTGAATAAATACGATATGCCGTTCGGATTTTTTTTATAGAAAAAAGCTAACATTTGAAGGTGAGATTGCTGTACGGGAAAATGGAGAATGAACCGTGTAGTGGTGTAAATATATGTAGAGTAAATGTTCTTTACAAACAAAAAGGGCCAATTTGTACTGGAAACTGAATTTGAATATTTGTTTCTTTATTACCACTTTGTAAAGATTTATTAGTCCAAATTATTTTTGTCCCATACAGTCCAACTAACAACATCAAAGTTTGTAGTATATCGGATGATACTATCAACTTGATACCTTTTCTAGTCTACTATTATCTTAGACCAGACCAGATAACGAGGAAACTGGCATTTGTGATGATATCATTTTTGCGTTTTTCTTTATTCTCATTAATCTGAGACAGCAAATGTTCAAATACATAGGACTACTTGTACGTTGAATTCAATTCAGCAAACTTCTCTATTCTAGCTTGTAATGGGTTTTATGTCTGAACATTTATAATACTCAAATAACCAAATTTTGTTGAGAATGCTTTATATTTCATCGTTTGCATCAGAGCTCTCCAAAACATTGAAACTATTTTCGGAGGACGAATCCGTTCTAGATTTGGGGAATCATCAGAGACCTCGATGCCTGAGCTGTGCGGTCGTGGGAAACGGGGGAATACTGAAAGGATCTGGCATGGGCAAGGAAATAGACAACCATAGCATGGTGTTCAGGTAAAAAATCATACCAGTGTCTTGTTTTGAATGATTTGTATTACAATGAAGTTCATTTAGCTTATGTGAAATTAGCATGAGTGTGTATTAAAGAGAAGGTTGAGTTTTGGGAAAAGGTGAAAAATAATTTGTGAGCGTTATCATTCTTATTATGCAAGTGTGGAAGAACATTAGATAAGATATGTTCCCTGAAAAGCATGGTTCTTCAAATGCCTTCATATTCCAAATATGTCATGTAACATCGTAAAACTCGGGGGAAGGATTTTTACGCCACGTGTTCGTGTAGTCCCATATACATCTTTCTGTGTACAGTGTAACTTTACCAAGACTTGGCCAAATTTCTTATTATTTTGATGATTCCAGGGGGGTAGTGAGCACATTTTTTTTTTTTTTTTTTGTTTTTTTTTTTGGGGGGGGGGGGGGGGTCCTCGAAAATGTTAAAATTTGCACCCCCCCCCTTGAGCGCCGGGGGGGGGGCCGGGCCCCCGGGGCCCCTGGATCCGCCACTGTAATCACTCATGTAGATGTAATTGTTGTTTCTTTTCCCCCTTTATTTGTAGAGTATTTCAAACAAACCCCCTGGTCTGACCCGACAAAAATATTCGTTTGCAATAAAAAGCAAACATTTAAAAAAAAACTCTATTATTGTTGTCTATGATATGCTTGATCTAAGCAGGAAGCTGTAACGAATGGAGATACCGTCTCGAAAGAATTTTCCGAGGGAAAAATATTCAAGATTAACCTGGCTTGACAAAAAGAAATGTAACCCTCTCCAGCCAATATTTACATCGACAGCTGTCCATATCAATGCACAGTCCCTCACTGGCATTCCAAATAGTAAGAAATGTTACGCAACGCCATCTGCTTTCCTAAGTTCTCTATTCACTCTTTCACAAAAATATGCAAGCATCGGGCTTTGAAGCCATGCGTGGCACCGACAAATTAAGTCATGTTCAGGGAAGATGTATTTAGCTATAACATATAAAATGCAGAATTCACAACATATGGCCAATGCAACTTTCTTTTAGTCATCAAATGCGTTTTCCGTTCTCGGATAGCTCTACTGAAGACATGGCCATTTCAACCAGCGAAATCAACCAAGGAAATCATGAGTTAGAGCGAATGAAAGATTTTCATCATCATGATTTTGTGATCTAATTACTGACATTTTCCGAAAATTTCCGAAATTTGTACATAGCTGGGAAGGTAGTCCAAAGATTTATCTTCCTAAACAACTAAATAAAATTGCGTTATATGTTTGCGCATTTATTGATTTAGGGCTAGAAGTTGTCAAGTTAGCACCACTATTCAACCAAAGTAACGGGCCGGCAAAGCAAAAGCCGCCGTGCTCGCTGGGCTGGGCTGTGTGTGGAAAGGGAGGACTTAGTGCTACTAGGGAGCTGTACGGTTTCGGAGGGGGATTAAGGGGATTACGGTAGGGGAAACAAAAGAGGCGCGGTGCCACGGATGACTTCAAAGGGGCCTCTTGGACGGGATCTCCATTCATTACAGCTTCCTGATCTAAGCAAAATCAGCAGTAACATAAAATATTTAAGGCTGTGATTTCTAACAAAAACTGCCGCAGAGGCATTCAACACCTCACAATTATTAACTGGTTGTGTGTACCCTATTAGGAGTATCCAAATACTAGCAAATTCAGGATATATCAATAAGGGAGTTTACAGATAGCACATGGTACAAATGACCCCCAAATATCCGCAGATCTTTTACACATGGAGACACTATGAACTTGGCGGACAAAGAAAGCGGACAAAATATACAGTTCCTCAGGTAGACAAAGGAACATCCCTTCACTGCTATTATGTAAAAATGTGTAGAACAGGTGAATATGCATTCGACACCTGTTCCACACATTTTTACATAAAAGCAGTGAAGGGATGTTTCGTTGTCTACCTGAGGAACTGTATATTTTGTCCGCTTTTATTGTTCGTCATGTTCACAGTGAGAAGTTCCACTTTGAGCATCTTAGAATAATAAATGCCAAAGTACTAGATGTGCTTCATGAATACCTTTTGTTTGTCCTCTTGAAAAGAATACTTCCACCTGCGTATCTTAGAATGTACCGTTGGTGCATAAATAAATAATGTTACATAACTTTCATGAGTGAATATCCAGTATTCATCTCTGTGGGTTTTACCTTTTTGGTACATATGACCTTTATCTGCTCATGCTCAGACTGCACCCGTATAATGGCTTTTTAACTAACACAGTATCGTTTCTTTTGAATAAAATCAAGAACTAAAGGTGAAATATCTCCATTTTATTTCAGAGTTAACAATTGTCTCAGGAGAGGCTTTGAACACGATGTTGGTAATCGGACAACGCACTACGTATTCATGGACAGATCCCTCAGCCATACGCAACAGGCTGATATACCGAGAGATAAGGTAGACAATTTAGTTGAATGTCACATGCACTGGCGACAATTGCTCCGCAAATAAAGTCCAACTCTAAACTAATGCCTAACTTCAAACCTGGACCCCACCCTTTAAGCCTTTAACACCCTCTAACCCTAACACTTACCCCCTTCCCCCCCCCCCCAAACCTCACCTAATACCGCATTGCAACCTTAAAGGGATTGGGTAACTTTGCCTCAGATTCTAAAAGAAAATCCTGGATTTAGCTCATGCTGCAATCATAAATCTTTAGGTCATACATGAATCCCATGAGTTTTACAAGCCAATCGCCTGTCCGATTGTCAAGATATCTTTGATTGGAATTAGAAATTTAAGAATTCGTTTTCCTAACGGTTTTCATAACACTTCAGTCTATCGGGAAATTGAATAGGGTAAAATCGGTCACTCAATTTTTTAAAAACTTTTTTGAGGCACTTCATGATCATAATAATAATAATAATATGGATATTTATATAGCGCCGGTATCCGTATTACTGTATTACTATCACAAAAATATAACATTCTTAACTAAAATAAAGTAAACTAAAACAACACAAATTATTACGCTGCATTGAAATGATTAAATAGCACTGTTTAGAAAGAGATGGGTTTTTAGAGCAACTTTGAAGGCATGAAGGGTAGTTAAATTACGAATACTAAGTGGCAGCTTATTCCAAAGGGACGGACCAGAATGAGAAAATGCTCTATCCCCCCAGGAACTGCGCGTCTTAGGGACAACTAATAAGGAGGATTGAGATGAACGAAGACGTCTTGTAGGCTTATACTTAACAATCAACTTGATATTGTAGGAAGGAGCAGAGTCATACAATGAATGGAAAACTAACAACAACAACTTAAAAATAATTCGGTCACATACCGGGAGCCAGTGAAGAGTTTTGAGAATGGGGGTGATGTGGGTTCTACGAGAAGAAAGTGTGACAATACGTGCAGCAGTATTTTGCAGTTTCTGAAGTCGAGAAAGTTGTGTGTTACGGAGTAGATAGAGAATAGAATTACAGAAATCTAAGCGTAATGAAATAAGAACACGTACAAGTTTCTCTGTGGTTGAACGACTTAAGTATTTCCTAATAAAACCTAGATTTCTTAGTTGATATCTGACTGACTTACAAATACTAGAAACATGAGTTGACAATGACATAGACGAGTTTAACATGACACCAAGGTTACGACAGTGCGAGGAAGGACTAATTACAGAATCTGATATGGATATATTGAACGACTGTATCTTAGCAAGATTTGATTTGGAATCCAATAAAATTAGTTCAGTTTTACTATCATTCAGTTTGAGTGAGTTCGAGTTCATCCAAGTTTGCACATCTTTGACGCAAGCTTCGAGTAGTTTGACCGTCCGACTTGCGTCATTTTGATTGGGAAGGAACGATGCGTAGATCTGGATGTCATCTGCATAGCAGTGATACATGACATCATGCTGCTGTAAAACTTGCTTGAGCCTAGTGATGTACAAGGAAAACAGCAACGGCCCCCGACTGACCCCTGCGGGACGCCACAACTGAGCTTGACAGGATCAGATCTTTCATGATTTACACATACCAATTGCTGCCGTTCATCCAAATAGGACATGAACCATTCAAGTGCGTGGTCACGAATTCCAATTGATGACAATACATTGACAAGAATACGATGGTCCACAGTATCAAATGCTGCCGACAGGTCTAATAACACGACTGCTGTGATCCTACCAACATCCATTTCTGTCAGGATGTTGTTGGACAGGTTGACGAGCAGGGTCTCAACACTGTGATTTGCACGGTGAGCTGACTGGTGATTGTCAAGTAGATCATTCTCCTGTAGGTAATCATACAATCCAGAGAAGGCTACTCGCTCCAGAAGTTTCGACAAGTAAGGTAGATTCGAGACTGGACGATAGTTCTGGAGACATTCTGGATATAATGAAGGCTTCTTCAGTAGTGGATGAATATGAGCGATCTTCAAGGCTTTCGGAACTTTCCCACTCAGCTGCAGACTCAGGTTGACCACATCGGCAATGTAAGGAGATATGATAGCAGCACATTCTTTAAGAAGCTTAGTTGGAATCGGATCAAGCTCACATGATTTAACAGGGTTGTTGCGGATAAGGGACTCAATTTCCTCGGAAGCAGTATCTGCAAGTGTTGCAAGTCCAATACAAGACAGTGGTGGAAGTGGAGCAACATCAGTACAGAGGTTCCTTCGAATACTGTCAATCTTGGAAACAAAGAACTGGCTGAAGAGCGATGCTAGGGATTTGTTGCATGCGTTCGCTGGAAGTGGAGATGTCTGTTTGCGATTCAAGAGTGCATTAGCAAATTTGAACATCTTCTTGGAGTCGTTACGACAGTCACTTATTGATTACTGGTAGTAATCATGTTTTGATTTGCGGAGAAGAGAGTGCACATGTTGTTTCTGTTTGTAATACAGTTGACGATCGATCTCCAACTTCGAAAATCGCCACTTCTTTTCCAGGCGCCTACGTTCTTGTTTCTCACTTTTAATTTCGTGAGTAAACCAAGGAGTATGAGCTCGTGTCTTGACAGTTCGGGATGTGGCTGGTGCGTGGACATCTAATAAGTCACTGAGAACCATGTTATACAAGTCGACTCTAGCTGTTACATCGTCAGTGGATGAAGATGTCGAGGAAAGCTCGCTGTTCATCATATCTGATGCAAATGATGTTCTGTCAATTGCTCTGATGTTACGCATGACTCGAGGATGTACAACTGATGGAGGTTTGTGCAGATGTATATTGCACAAAATTGCAGAATGGTCCGAAATACCTGGAGTTATCCGAAGGTCTGAGAACACCTTGTCATCCGATTGACGAGATATAATGAAAGCTTATGATGAAACATACCTGATATATTTCCTCTATAGAGAGAGAGAGAGAAATGTATATATGCCACTAAATCTCCTTTAGATATTCACTCATGCTGTTGTAATTGTAACAGATCTATTTAAATCACTTTCATATCAAATAGCCACTTACAAAACAAAAAAACAAAAGAGCATTTCCTTTTCTCCAACAAACCTAATTACAATAATGTTTAATATTAGGCCTTGTCAAAGAATAGACTGAAGCTGTTCATCTGGCAGTCATCTCAGTAAAGCATGTAGGCCTTGTGTATGTTTTATTTGTTTGCTTTTTTGTATTATATTTAAATTTGATTATACTGAAGTTTTATGTATTGCACTCATATGTTTGAGTTAACTGTATGTGTAAGCTATGTGTATGTGTTCTTTGTTTGTTTTGTGTGTAGTATATTTCATATAATCATTGCTTTGTTCTCACAGGGTATCAAGTGGGTCTTCCTGCCTTGTAGATTAGACGACTATCACTACATCTCAGAGGTCGCCAAGGGAACTAACCCTAAACAGAAACTGAAAGCTCAAGCTGCTGACATCAGACTAATGCACCCAGACTTTATCAGATATGTTCACAAAGTGTGAGTTCTCTTTCAGCCTTTATGTCATTGATTTCTCAAAATCAGTCCTTTGTCTCTCATTCACACTGCCGGGAACGGCCCAGTGCCTTAACACAATGTCACACGCGGCAGTCCACGCTCTCGTCGGGTAAATCTAAAAGTCCCTATGGCTACTTATCAGAACATACTGTTTCATGATTTAGGAATTGTACATATCATTAAAAAACTGTAACTATCTCTCGTACTCTTTAGAATTTTCTTGTAGAGGGTATATGGGGAATTATTAGCATCAGTAGAAGTGTTTTTTTTAATTTGTTTTTGTTTTCTTGACTGCGAATTAGAATTTTTCTTGGGTCCAAATCCTGGGAACCGTTTCACAAAGCCTTCTTTCAATAACGAATGTCAAACATCAGTGACAAATCTGCTGATAACCAATCAGAACCAATTAGGAATTGTACATATCATTAAAAAACTGTAACTATCTCTCGTACTCTTTAGACCTTTCTTGTAGAGGGTATATGGGAAATTATTAGCATCAGTAGAAGTGTTTTTTTTTAATTTGTTTTTGTTTTCTTGACTGTGAATTAGAATTTTCTTGGGACCAAATCCTGGGAACCGTTTCACAAAGCCTTCTTTCAATAACGAATGACAAACATCAGTGACAAATCTGCTGATAACCAATCAGAAGCAAGAATTTGAGTAGCTTATAACAAAAACTGTCATTTGTCACTGATGACAAGTTTTGTGAAACGCCTCCTGGTATGTTGCAAGGTCCAAAGACATGGAATTTTATCTACCAACATTTCAGTTTACCCGGGTGAAGTGAATGGATGCCTGGGATTAACAAACTCTTTTAGTTATTTTATTTTATTTATTTTATTAAAAAGATAAAAACGGAATGACAAAGAAAAAAAGTAAAGAATTTCATGATATGACCCTTATTCTATATTCCCCTACTATATCAATGTCCTTGTTCTCCCACCTGTCACCATTCAAGCAAGACCCATGCCACTCCCCGCTCCTCTCCATACCACTGTACTTATCTATCACCTATACATTTCCGCCCTTCATTTAATGATGTCGTGGACGAGTGGATGCGTCGCCGGACTGTCGATCACAAGGTCCGTGGTTCAAATCCCGCCGCGGCACTAATGTCCTTTGGCAAGACATTGATCTTCATTTGCCACACTCCACCCAGGTGAAGTAAATGGGGACCGGTAGGAAGGAATTTTTTGAATGCTGTGAGCACCGAAATCGGTAGCCTAGCAGAGCCGGGGTAATCATAGGGACTTTTAGATTTGCGTGGACTGATACATGTGACGTCCATTCAAGGCAGTGCATTAAAAGGACGTCGATCGTAGCAATCCACGTTGTCGTCGTGTAAATCTAAAAGTACCTAACGAAGCGCTTTGAGCACCCTGCAGGGTGGATATGTGCGCTATATAAATATCCATTATTATTATTATTATTATTAATTCAGCTGGATGCAGACCAGGTCCTTTCGTCCGAGTACTGGTTTCGTGATGTTCATGACGGCTCTCCAATCTGGATGTGATTCTGTCAGTGTGTACGGCATGGGATTTAACAAGAAGTACTCGGGATACTATTACGATAAAAAGTTCTATACCTACGAGAATACGTCAAAGAGCCATGATTTTTTAAGAGAGGTGAAAATCCTGAAGGAATTGGACAAAGCTGGTATTATAAAGTGGTACAAAAGAGATGTCCCTGAATTTCTCTCGTAGCCATTTACTATGAATATGACGGACAAAGAAAGAGTACCAAATATACAGTTCCTCAGGTAGACAAAGGAACATCCCTTCCCTGCTATTATGTAAAAATGTGTAGAACAGGTGTCATGCATTTTCACCTGTTCTACACATTTTTACATGATAATAGCAGTGAAGGGATGTTCTTTTGTCTACCACAGCAATTGTTGAGGGTATAATGAGGAACTGTATATTTTGGCCTCTTTCTTTGTCCGTCATGTTCATAGTGATTGTAGGCAAGATGCACTGTTTTTTGTCACATGTTACATTTTCTCTGTTTTTGTATAAATGGAATATTTATGAGCTGACTAAAATCCTACCAAAAGATATTTTGGGGAACGTAGAAATAAATTGTATTCTTTGGACTTTATATATCTTATAAGGCTGCAGGAGGAAAAAAATACCCCACGTGACGTGCATACAAGGTTTATGTATTGTGAGAAATATAGAAGAACTTTCGTTTACTTTTGATATATATGTACTGAATTGTAACAGATTCGATAAGAGTATATGAAACTCATATTTTAATAAATTAAGGTAGGAGGTATAAAATAACGGTGCTATACCAACTATGTACATATAATACTCATATTGAGAACAAACTACATTGTACTATTTTTTTCAATACGCTGCCTATATTCACTTCCCATTCCCTTGTCTTTTGTTGTTAAAGCTAAAGACCAGTTATGGTCATGCGATTGCATTGTGAAAGAAACGTTGTGGAATCGATCAGAAAAGGTTGATCATCTAGCATCTAGCATCTGCAAGGTTCTGGAATCATCAAAATGATAAGAAATTTGGCCCATTCTTCGTAAAGTTACAAGCACTATACACAGAAAGATGTATATGGGACTACCCTATATCTCTCACAGACCATGAGAGAAACAAATTTAACAAATATATGAATTAGTAGGCGGTTTCCCGGCAAATTTTTTATCATCATGTATTAGTCATAACATATTCTTTCACATGATTGGTAATGAGAGCTTCCATTTCATTTTTTGAAATTGGGGCGTTTCCAATACTAGTCTTTACCTTTAAATGTGAGTATCGGTTCATGTATCCCTGTATAAATCTGCCTTTCACTGTTTTAGCGTGTATTTGTATTTTATAAAAATAACTTTAGTTAATATTGTCATTTGTAGTTTAAGGAGCCTAACCACAACAAGTTCTGCTTTTCATAGGCTCCGCCACTATATCTCTTAAGTTCAACTCAAGGACAATATTCTGAATAGTGTGTACCGGTATTGTATAAACATGTATATCATAATCATTTTTAATATGTTGTTACACTCTTTGTAAAATGAGATATTGTTGAAACAAATATTATAAAAAATGTACTATTACTCAAGTATTTGATCCTAAAATACTGCTCAAAGTTTTGGAAGGTGTGTTGTGGATCCTGTCTAGAGGGGACACTTGCCTACAGTGGCTGTTTTTTGTTGTTTCCCTTTAATGACCTTGGTAGACATGCAGGTTTGATTGTAGTACGTTTCGTGCACCTGGCTCCGTTCTAGGCAGTAGTGCCACTACTCACATAGTGAGACATTCCACCACATGCAGAACCATCCATACCGTGTGAGTCAAAAAAAAAGTTTACACCTAGAAAATTGCTAATTATTTAAGAAATCATCTATGAACAGTAAATGATTATACATTTTATGAAAGTGTGTTTTATCCCAAATCATTTGGTATCATTTTTGTGTGGTATGTGATCACGTTTGGATGATTAGGAGGCATTTTTTGCGAGAGTGTAAAAGTCGACTTGCGCCAAAGTGATGCATCCAATGGTATTATGTTGGGATTAGCGGAGTGGGAGAATGAATTGAATGTATCAAATGAAATGCATTGCATATGCTTTTTGCAGAAGCAAAGTCACACACAAACACCCGCATGCGCACAAATGTTCGTTGATATTTGATATTCGATATTTGATATGTGTGGCATGATAAATTTTGTTAGGGATGTTATTTGGACCGGCAAAGACCGAAATAATACCAAAATCCTAATTGATTTATTCAAACTATTAATCATATGGTTTGTGGTCTGAGTCGCAGTCATGGCAATAACATTCTTTGGCAAACTATTTGTGTACACGGCCACTATCTCCACCCAGCAGGAAACAGATATCTTTGAGGTTTCGCAAAAGCCAATGTGACTGATTTTCAACGGAATTCTCCCTAAGTAATGGAAATGGTGCACACTTGTGAGGGGGGCTAGAAATCTGGTGACCAAGTTATTTTAAAGTGATGTAATGATGTGTTATAAGTGTACCATCTTTATCGATATATAAAAATGAACCGATGTATGTATAAATAAGAATGTTTAATATAAGCAAATTCCATATACATATATACATATATATACATAAATAAATATATACATATATTTACCTTACGGCGTCATTGGGCGGACATAATTATGTAGTGAAAAAATGAGTCATTAAGTATACATGGTCATTAGCAGGACATTTTCGTGTCCTGTTAACGACTGAACAAAAGAAGTACTGCCCTTTACGTACGTTTGCAGGCAAAGGGAATTAAAAGGCCTCCCAAGAAGCAAAAGGTTTAATCATTTGTCATTAGTTTAATAAACCATATTTTTGTTCTGGATTTACGGTTAGGGTTAGGGTCAGGGTCAATATACCAGTTTTATGATGTTCGGTTATTGTACTATGTAGGGTATATTTAAATGTTAATACAACAATATGGTATATATATATATATATATATAAACCTCTCTTTAGAAATCTAGCCATCTGATTGGTCGAAATTGGAGTCGTGATTTTAGCCAGTTTTGATGTGTGTGTCTGTGTGTGTGTTTGTGGTGTTTTGTGATTTTCGTGTGTATGTTAGGGTTAACTAATGAATGTCAGTGTGTTTATGTGTGCATGTTAACCATTGATATGACCATGAAATTAGTTTTATCCCGATATTATATCCCATAAAAGAGAAGAAAATTTAAGTATACACATCGTCGCATTTGCCCGTATGGCAGCCATATTGGAATTGACCATTGTAACAGCCCCAAAGGAGACCACATCGATGAAAGAACATTATAATCAGTTTCTCTGATCACGAAAACCCCACTGTTGTTAAATCATGCCTTTATTTCATATAAAAGGTATACATGTGTACATTCCCTTTCCGAAACCATGGCAGGTCGCACTACCTATAAAAACATACAAACAATAATGCATTACAATTACAAATATATATCAATCATGCATAATTACAATTATATATTAATTATGTATAGTTACATTAATACATCTATTATATTACAATCATACATCAATCGTGTATAGTAGTAATTATTAATCGTGCCTGTATTTAATGCATAGGTTGGCAAAAAAAATTAAATTAAAAAAAAAAGAATTAAGGGGATTATGATTTTCTGAACATGCGGGTAAGGGCTCGGAGTAGGAAACGATGTACGAAAATGTGAAAGAGATGAGAAAGTAGAGGGTACATTATAGGCTGGAGATAAAGTGTAAACGAGTGTAACCAAGTCATTCCACTTGGAATAGACGAGTGGAAGAAAAGGGGGAAAGTAGGAGGGGGGTAGAGAGAAAAGAGGAGAGAAAAAGCAAGCAGATGGAGTAAAGGAGGAGGAGGTTGGAGAGGTAGGCGAGGAAGAAAAGTTTAGGAAGAATGAGAGAGAGGGGGGAAGAAGAGGACGAAGAAAGAAGAAGAAGACGAAATAAGGCAAAGAAGAAGAGGAAGAGGAAGAAGAAAGAGAAGAAGTGTTGAGGAGAATGAAGTGCTAATTAAAGTTCCAAGGTATTCCACATCCTTCCACTGATTCTTTTCATGCATTCAATATGACAAAGGATGACAAGATTGCGTATCTACTTATTTTCTGAAAGAAACTATTTGGGCGAAGATGGACTGAACATTTCCCGAGTACCCACTTTAGCCGATTTGTGTTGTTCCTATTTATTTGCCCCCTTACTCCTATCTCGAGAGCATGGTATGTCACACTACAACAGAGGCGGATCCAGGGGGCCGGGGGCCGGCCCGCCCCCCCCCCCTTGAGAAAAAAAAATCATGTAAAAACACGTGATTTTTACCCTTTTGGGGGGGGTGTTTTTTTTTTTGGGGGGGGGGGTGCAAATTTTTAAATTTTCGAGGACCAAAAAAAAGACAAAAGTGCTCACTACCCTCTATATCTCTATATTCCTGCATGTCTGCTACTCGTTTGGGATGAAGTCATTCGTCCTTAGATTAATTGACAGATGTTTGGTCAATTTATCCCAGAAACAATCTTGTCCTCTCAATTCCTCAGTCCAGTGGATATAGGGTCTGCCATCATTGAGGTACAACCTCGCCAAGAATGGCATTTCATCATCTGGGATGTCTTCGAGGAAAACCACGACTACGAATTCCGTCAGAGTGTCACTCACGTGGTCCATGGCCGTACGGAACTTGAGTATGAACCAGTGGTCGTGCACAGCAGCTCTGCTAATCACTATGATGGTCTTGTTAACTATGGCTTACCACATAGTCGACGGAATCTAAGTAATGCATACCCAACACAAGGTCTTGATAACCAAAGACGTTCCTCTGAAACTGTGGAAGCCGTTCTTTGAGAGCTGGTCGGAGCTGTTCGCGAATCCATTCTTCGTCATCGTCATAGAAAATTATGTTCACGTCAAACTCGTAATCATTGTGGTCACGAACGTCTCGCATCTCTTTATAGCCCAGTACGGCCAGTTTCAAGAGAAATAGTTTGTACCTCAACTGCCATCGGTAGTGATACAACAGCACGCTGATGGCAACCAAGCTAATGGAGACGAGGGGAATCAGAGAGAATATACCATTGTTTATTATACATAGTTCATTTGGATCAAAGTCAAGCAGGTGTTTCTCACGAAGAGGCTTCAGAGATGCTGACGAACAAATAGTTTCGTCCTTGTTTTTCAGGCTTATATGTTCATTTAACCAATCAATAAGCCACTTTAGATCACAGTTACAATCAATTGGGTTCATTGATAGATCAAGTGATGAAATGGAGGAAAAGATCGGCTTGAAAGTGCTTTGATTAAGGCGCGTTAATCTGTTGTCGGCCAAGGAAAGATTTGTGAGCTTCCAGTTATGTGAGAACATTAGCTCCTCCAAGTACGCAATACGGTTTCCTTCAAAGTTGATATTTTGTATTTGATCCAACCCCGACAATACATCATCATGAATATGATGGATGTTGTTTCCCTCCAAACTTAACTTCTGAAGTGATTCCAATCCCGAGAAGACAAGAGGATGAAGATTTTTAATATCGCAGTAGTCTAGATTTAGCTCTTGTAAAACAGAGAGTTGCTGGAATATCATTGGCGGTAAATCGTTCTCCTCACTCAGGAGAGGGTTAATACTCAAGTCCAAATGAATAAGATCCAATAATCCATCGAAAACAGACGCGTTTGCAGTTGAACTCCATATGTTCTTCAGCCGAAGCTGAGAGTCTTTCATGTTTAAATTAACAAGGGATTGTAAATGTTTAAATGATTTTACTGGTCGCAAAGCAAACCAAACTAGAGAAAGAGAATTTAGGAAAAGTGATCTTAATATTGGGGTGTTCAATTCCAGAATAACTAAACTACTTCCAGTCAAATGAATGGCTTGAATATTGTCAAGTCCCGAAAAGGCGGTCAGCTTAAAGGCAGAGAGGTATTTGTTTGAGCTCATGTCTAAGAAAGTTAAATTTCCTAAACCACGAAATACAGATGCAGATATTTCTTTTAACAGATTACCGGATAAGTCAAGCTCCGATAAGTCCACTGTCCAAGTCTGATCGTGAGGATTAATTTTTGTCACTTGGTTACTTTTGATTATCAGTACCTTTAATGCCTTCATGCCCTCGAAAAAAGCTGGTTGAATTTCGTCTATTGGTAGATTGTTATGACTGAAACTTAATTGTTTGAGTTTTGTCAAATTTGAGAAGACTAAAGGATGGAGGCTATTCAGGTCATTGTAGCTGAAGTCTAGAACAGAGAGAGAAGAATCGCGCAGAGGATCAAAGAAACCTTTAGGAAACTCACCAACAGAGCCTTCCTCGATTGTAAGCTCTCCGATGTCTGATTTTGAGATTCCGAGGATGATGTTTGCCAACACCTCGTAACTCAAATAGCAGCGACCTAGCATCAAAGAGCGAACATGTAGTGATGCGATCACATCAGGGTCTACTGATCTGATAGGGTTGTCTGTAAGATCTAGAATATCAGTGTGGCACACAAAGGTGAAATCTCTCGCTGTAAGGTGTTGCAGTCGATTACCACTCATGTCTACCAGGGATATCCCTGTGTCTACAGTGTCGGCCATGCCACAATAACTTACATTGATGAATGAGAGCTGGTTGAAGAACAGTAATGCAGAATCTAGACGTGGACTCCATTTTAGGATGTCATTGGGGAGCGAATTCAAGTTTGATGCCGCTAACTCGAGATAGGAAAGCTGTGAAGACATCATAAAGACGCCTGTTGCCGGAAGTACAAGATTCTGGTTAAAGGCTAGAGTCAGGTTTTTTAAGCCCTTGAGGGGGTAAAAAGCGGCTGGTTCTATCGCTCTTACATCGTTTACAGAAATGTCCAAAAAGTGGATAAGAGGGTATACTTTAAACGAGGAGTTCAAAAGTTTGTTGATATTGTTATAGGACAAGTCAAGCTCCTCGGTATCCTCAGAAAGATTCTGAGGAACCGTGTTCAGGCCTTTATTGCTGCAAGAAGCTTTTTTCAGTTCAAGGTTCTGATCGCATCTATGGAAAGATTTGTACATGTCCTTTGTCAAGGATGTCACAGCCGAATCTTCATCATGTCGATGTAAAGATTGAAAGGACGAACTGACTATGAGACAAGCGACGAGCAATATGTACAAGTTTGAGCCGTTTGCCATGCTGTCAATATCTCATCTTTGAAAAAGGAAAGGTACTCCTTTGTCGGATGATAATCAATCGCTCTTAAATATCTTATGCTAACACAAGCTCGTAGAAGCAAAAACAAATTTTGATCCTTTGCTGCAGACGGTCAGCCTCATTTTGAGCTGTGACGAATCCAAACTCATATTGCATGTGTGGATAAACATTTAAACATTTACAAGTAATAAGATCACACTCAAAACCATATGAGACATTTTAAAGGGTATGTACTAAAGAACACAAGGGCAAATAGAAGTTAACACCGACATTAAATATAATAGGTCTATTAGTCGGCACTTAAAACCTGAAACTTTGTATACAGAAATCTTATAGAAATATAAATACCATTACACACTCTTTCTGTTTCCATTATCTTGAAGTGGTATGGGATATGATAGGCCTACTATTCGGCACTTAAAACCCGAAACTATTTATACGCAAGGGCAAGCAGAAGTTAGCATCGACATTGAATATAATATGCCTACTAGTCGGCACTTAAATCCTGAACCTTTTTAAACAGAAATCATGTAGAAATATCAATATCGTTAAAGAGAAGGTTGAGTTCTGGGAAGAGGTGAAAAATAATTTGTGAGCATTACTCATTCTTATTATGCAAGTGTGGAAGAACATCAGTTAAGACATGTTCCCTCAAAAGCTTGGCTCTTCAAATGCCTTCATATTCTAAATATGCATGTAACATCGTACAAATCGGGGGGCCGGCTTTTTACGCCACGTATTCGAGTAGTCCCATATACATCTTTCTGTGCAAG
Source organism: Strongylocentrotus purpuratus (assembly GCF_000002235.5). Lineage (NCBI taxonomy): Eukaryota > Metazoa > Echinodermata > Echinoidea > Camarodonta > Strongylocentrotidae > Strongylocentrotus > Strongylocentrotus purpuratus. The sequence continues at coordinate 22,875,176 of NW_022145594.1, read as the reverse complement.
TGTTTGTAACTTTACCAAGACTTGGCCACATTTCTTATCATTTTGATGATTCCAGAACCTTGCAATACAAACACATTCTTATATGCTATATGATCAACCTTTTTTGGTCGGTTCCACACCGTTTCTTTCACAATGCAATCGCATGACCAGAACTCAACTTCATCTTTAAACGCTCTTTCTATTTCCAGCATTTTGAAGTGGGCTATTGAAATACCACATACAAAAAAGCCATAAGCCGACGAAGGACATTGATAGGTACAGCCTATATATAATGCATCCTGCGAAAACTCAAGGTGCCTATGAAGTACATGTACTGCTTAAATGGTTTTGTATTGAATTGTATTGTACTGTAATGATATTAATAATAATTATAATAATAATTATAATGATATAATAAGAAAAAATGGTAATAAATGAGATTTGTTAGGCGCTATATTGTTTCCCTATTGTATTGTATTGCATTCTATTGTATTGCATTGCATTGTACATATTGTATTGGATTCTATCAAATCATACGAAATGCAGTTAAAATATCATCATACGCATCATTATCGTCATCATCACCACCATCATCATCATCATCTTCTTTATAATTCCTATCATTACTTTCATTTTATCATCATCATCACCATCATCATCATCATCATCACCATCATCATTATCACCATCATCATTATCATCTCCATCATCTTATTCACATGCAGTTTCCTAACAGTTTCTAGGGTTAGCACAAAATAAGACCACAGACGACAATGACTTCAACTTTCCATGGCTTCGTTCATTATTATTTGCATAAATATGTGAATAGGCCTAAGATGCTGGCATAACTTGTGGCATATAATTATTTACAAAATACTTACGAAAATTGTGGAGCCACCATGTGGCATCCATATACAAGGCTATATAACTATAGGATTTCAACAAAAAACTGCCCTATACATTCAATCTTAAACAGTAAGAAAGGATAAAAGCTGTACACTTTTACATAAATATGTACAAAAGAACAATCATGTTTGATATAAAAGTCTTCTTTTTTTTTGTGTTAAACTTCAAATTCTGATCTGGATAGATTTTATCTATCCAAAATAGCTAGTTGTATCATTGAGCAATGAACAAACTTGAAAGTCATTCTCATGTCAAGTTTTTGTCGAACATGGGAATATTCCATACATCATAATTACAATCTCTTCACATATTCCACACGACAGTCCTTGTAAAACATATCATACTTCTGATTATTTTAACCTTTGCCCTTCTAAGATGTCCAACCAACCTGACAACTTCCTGCTGTAAGCCTTATTCCCAAATTTTTATTCCAAATTCCCAAGAAACATGGGCAGCGTACAAAAATCCGTCATAAGTACAAGGTTCGCTGACGACCTATGATATGCGTATATTAAATTCGACATGATGTTGGCCAACTTGTACTTCTGATGGTTTGGTGAAACACTGGCCTGGTATGGCACAGTAAAGTGAGATACACTGTAAGTGAAGTGCCTCTCTCTGTATTTATCACACACATAATAAATGAGTTCACTTAAAAGCAATGTTACGTGCTGACTTGTTATTATTTTCCACTCCCACTCGCCATCTATGAACACGTATTTTTTTTTTACTTTGCCAGAGCATTTTACAGCATTATGTATCAACGGGCCTGTTCTGGAGTCAGTAAAAGCTTTGTCTCACAAAGCGCATGTCGTTTAAAGGGAAAGTCTAGAAATGAGGCTTTATCGACACAAATTCAAGAGCACATAATCCTGTCTAAAATTTTCACAAAAATAAAAAGATCGCCTTACGTAAGTTGGTTCTCAATTATTTAAACTTCTAGTATCTTAGTGTAAAAAGGATTTGTAATATTATTTCATCTGTAAGAGGAATGTGATATTCACCCTGTCGTTATTTCAATACATATGAGCAGCCATTTTCCATTGACCTTTACACATCTGATGAAGAGTGCTCTTGAAGCGATTATGAATGTTGTTCATACAGTGTAAATCACTTCACTGATATAAAATAAAAAAAACCTACGAGCTTAAGCCTATATAGCCTAGGCTATTTTGAAACTGCAAAGCCCGGGGATGAGGGGGGGGGGGACTTAGAAGCCCCCCCCCCCCCCAAGATCTCGGTCGTGAAACGGCCAATCGCCGCAAAAATATGCATGCATGTCAAGTTACTATGGTAATTTCAATTATTTTAAAAAGTTCACTTATTTGCATATTTATGGTAATTTAGGCCTATGCAATTAAGGTCATAAAACTCACATTGTTATTATATATTCTTCATATTCCAACATTCGTTTTCATTACATGTATTCTTTAGACTATTTGGAACAATACTACAACAACTTGATAGAGCCAGGTTATTCTTTATGTTATCTATTGTTTTGATAATTTCTTATGCATTACTTTATTTGTTTTTATTATGTATTTCATTGTTTTTGTTGTTTGATATTTTGTCTAACTATAATTCAACTACTTTGACCCCCGAGAAAATCATCTTAACTCTTCACGAAAATTAGCGATTTTCGAGCTGACATGCAACGACAAAAGGTCACGTGACTTTGTAGCGGTAGGTCCGATTTTCGAAAAAGTTGTTTCAAAACAAGCGCGAGACTCGAAAGAAGAAATTCATAACATTTCAGCGCAAGATTCTTTTGCGTTAAACAATAATCTCGAAAAATTTAGAGTGGGGGGAGGGAAGCTTCTAAAGCCCACCCCCCCCCCCCCCCCACCTGGGCTATTTTGGGTTAAGGAGAATGAGGTAGTCTATGAACTTCTAAATGCCCAAAGAAATATCTTTTATATCCCCTATAGGAAAGAAAAATCCCACCTCCCTGCTTTTGATGACTGGGTTTGCAGCATAAATGATTTTCCCATGCTGGTTAGATTTTAAGTGATGTGATGCTTCTTTGTAAACAGCAGTGGCGGATCCAGGGGGCGGGGGCCCGCCCCCCCCCCCCCTTGGGAAAAAAGAATGGAAAAAAAGGGGGGAAAGGGAAAAAATAGGGAGGAAAAAAGAGAGAGAGAGAAGGAAAAGGAGGGAAAGAGGAGAGAAAGGGAAAGAAAGAAGAGGAAGAAGAAAAGAAAAGGGGGAAGAAGGAGATCGGGGGGGGGCAAAAGGGCCTCGCCTCCCAGGCTGTTGCATCCCCCCCCCCCCAATCAAAAAAAATAAGAGAGAAGGAAGGAAATGGAAAGAAAAAAGGAAAAGAGGAGATAAAGGGAACGAAAATAGAGGAAGAAGGAAAGAAAAGAAGGGGGTATCAGTTGCAATTTTCCCGCCAACAAGTTGTGGATCGGGGTGGGGGTAGGGCAAAAGGCCCTTGCCTCCCTCCGCCCACGCAAAAAAAAAGAGAGAAGGAAGGAAAAGGGAAAAAAGGAGAGCTAAAAGGGACCGAAAAAGAGGAAGAGGAAAAAAAAGGGTGAAAAGAAGGGGAAATAGATAATTTGCGGTTAATCCTGCCAACATGGTGTGAAGAAGGGTGGGGGCCAAAAGAACCTTGCCTCCCCCCCCCCCCCCACCTCCCAGCAAACCTAAAAGAGAGAGAAGGAAGGGAAGGGAAAGAGAAGAGAAAGGGAACGAAAAAAAGAGAAAGAAGAAGGGTAGGGGAGATCAGTTGCGATTTTTCCGCAAACAAAGTGTTGATCAGGGGGGGGGGGGGGGACTGGCGGAGAACGGTACAACGAATCGCCTTCTTTCCCTAATGATTTAATGAAACGTAAAAGCCGGGCTTCGCACGGGAGGGGGAGGGGGGTAAACTGAATTCAGACGAGGATTATTTTCGAGAACGGTACAACGAACTTTCTTGTTTCTCTAATAATTAAATGAAATACCAAAGCTTCCGCGCTTCGCGCGGGAGGGGGGGGGAAGCTGAATTCAGACGAGGAATAAGAGTCGAGAACGGTACAACGAATCACCTTCTTTCCCTAGTGATTTAATGAAAGGTAAAAGTTCCGCGCTTCGCGCAGGAGGGGTGGGGGACTGAATTGAGACAAGGATTAAGAGGCGAGAACGGTACATCGAACCGTCTTCTTTCTTAAATAATTAATTGAAATTTCAAAGCTTCCGCGCTTCGCGCAGGAGGGGGGTGGGGCGGGGGGGGGGAAACTGAATTCAGACGAGGAATAAGAGTCGAGAACGGTACAACGAATCGTCTTCTTTCTCTAATATTTTAATGAAACGTAAAAGCTTCCGCGCTTCGCGGGGGGAACTGAATTTAGACGAGGATTATGAGTCGAGAACGGTAGAACGAATCGCCTTCTTTCCCTAATGATTTAATGAAAGGTAAAAGCTTCCGCGCTTCGCGCAGGAGGGGGGGGGCTAAATTGAGACAAAGATTAAGAAACGAGAACAGTACAGCGGATCGTCTTCTTTCTTAAATAATTAATTGAAATTTCAAAGCTTCCGCGCTTCGCGCGGGAGGGGGGGGGGGAGGGGGAAAACTGAATTCAGACGAGGAATAAGAGTCGAGAACGGTACAACGAATCGTCTTCTTTCTCTAATGAATTAATGAAACGTAAAAGCTTCGGCGCTTTGCGGAGGAGGGAGGGGGAAATCGCCCCTCCCCCCATTACTTCAATGCTGGTCACCACTACGTATCAATATTTGGCTCCAATTTTCAAATTTAAGCCCCCCCCCCCCCCCCCTAAGAAATCCTGGATCCGCGCCTGCACTGTAACCACTGTTTCTTAATTCGGCTACAAGTTCTTTGTACCGCTCGAGCTTTCTCGTGTGAGCAGAATTGGTGTTTGTTTCAAAGGGCCCTGTTAATTCGATCAATAGCATTAAATTTGTTTCATTGATTCCAAAATAACGGCGAGATCTGGGCGTTGGGATGGTTCCGCCCGCAACAGTGAAACCCTGAATATCGGCATAGACTTGTTCGTGAGGGAGGAACTCTTTCACAGTGCGATAAATATACCTAAGAATATTACTGTGCCTCCATTCGTATCTTTCAAGAAATGTTGGACAGTTTGCTAGAATATGGTGAAGGGTGCCAGTTGTAAGTGGGCAAAAAGGACAATAGCTTGTTTGTCAGTCTTTTCCCACACCTGTAAAGATTTGCGTATGATGGCAAAGAGTCAATACATGAGTTGGTTACAAAACTTAATACCCTCTTTGTTAAATTGTAACATCATGGATTTCTATGTGAGGTTTTCGTCCTCCAAAGTCAGTAGTTTCGCAATCTGGCCTTGGCAAAGCAATGGTTCAACGGACTTTTCCCAGTACGTTGATGCATCGTCTTCTAATACATTTTTGACACTCTTCTTCACCACCTTCCGTGAACTATTATTAACATGTACCGACAATACAGCCTATATACTGTTTTATTAATGAGATATATCTCGAATCAAATCAACCTGAGTGATGTTATCGGACAACTCAACAATATCAATCTTCCGTTCTCCCAAATAATCCTGGGAAACCGATCGGTCTATTTATACACGAAATGTATTACTAAATTTGGCGCATGGCTTAATGGTGTTGGCACCAAGTTTAATTGTGTAGCCTCGTTTGAGACAATACAGCCTTTATACTGTTTTATTCATGAGATATATCTCGAATCAAATCAATCTTACTGATGTTTAAACATAATTTTTGGCTTACACCCAGTAAATAAGATCGATTGATCGATCGCTCGCCACAAATATGTTTAAATAATTAAAATTTCTCCCAGGCAGCATTACATTTATACTTAGCGATGTTATCGGACAACTTAACAATATCAATCTTCCGTTCTCCTAAATAAATGACGTGAAAAATAAAAAAGGGAAAGGCAAAGAAAAGAAAAAAAGAAAAGGAAAGAAAGGAAAGAGAAGAGAAGAAAGAAAGAGAAAAAAGAAGAAAAAAGGAGAGGAAAGAAAGGAAAAGAAAGGAGAAAAGGGAAAAACGACGAGAAAAAGGAAACAAAAGAAACGGGGGATGAAAGACAGGAGAAAGAGAGAGGGGGTTAGAGCCTGAGAGAAGAGGGGTGGGACTAAGAGAGAAAGGGGGATGTTGGGTGGAGTCACCACGTCGAGGGGGCGACAAAGATACGCATAGACAATTTTGTTGCTGTGTCGGGTCCGCTGTGTCGGTATGATTGCTCGATCCTCGTGTACTATATCAATGCAGAAGTTTGAAATCGGGGAGATGTATTATGTCGGTCGGCCGGCAATTTTTTTCCCCCTACGAACTGTGTCTTTTTATCGGACAAAGAAACATTTTTGAAAATTCAGACAATGATTAAGAGTCGGTAAAACGAATCGTCTTCTTTCTCTACTAATTTAATGAAAAGTCACAGCTTCGATACCGCGTTTCGCGCAGGTGGGGGTGGGGAATTATATTCAGACAAAAATAAAGAGTCGAGAGAGGTACAACGAATTGTCTTCTTTCTCTAATAATTTAATGAAACGTCAAAGCTTTCGCGCTTCGCTTCAGACAAGGATTAAGAGAACTAATTTAATGAAACGTCGAGGCTTCGCGCGGGAGGAGGGCAACTGAATTCAGACTAGGAATAATAGTCGAGAGAGGTACAACGAATTGTCTTCTTTCTCTAATAATTTAATGAAACGTCAAAGCTTCTCGCAGGAGGGATGGAAACTGAATTCAGACAAGGATTAAGAGTCGAATACAATACAACGAATTGTCTTCTTTCTCTCATAATTTAATGAAACATCAAAGCTTCTGCGCTTCGCGCGGGAGGAGGGGGGGGGGAACTGAATTCAAACAAGGATTAAGAGTCGAAAACAGTATAACTAATCGTCCGTCGTCTTCCTTTTATAATTAAATGAAACGTAAAAGCTGCGTTTCGCGCGGGAGGGGCGAAACAAGAATTAGGAGTCGGGAACAGTACGCCGAATCGTCTTCTTACTCTAATAACTTAATGAAGTGTCAAAGCTCCCGACGGAGGGGGGAAACTGAAAAATAACTTAGTTCCTTGCCCCGGGTTTATAGGGTTAAATTTTTAGACATTGGGAGATTGGCATTAATATATTTGTCGGTAATTGGTGGCTAGTTTTGTCGGTAATCGGTGGCCTATCCACCCCCGTCCCCACACCACTGAAAAAGGTCTAGCGACGCCTTTGATAACAACACAGTTTATACACTCGAGATAATTTTTGCAAGTACTACTGGTGAAGTACCAGACCACTGTCTTTGTGCATTATGCAGCAACGGGCATATAAAACGTCTCGCGTCGAGATCACTTTTCTCTAACTTCTACCCAATCAGAAGGCCTCTTTTTTCCAGGAAGTGCCGGTGGACATTAATGCGCCACATGTGGTTCTCCAATTGCAAAAGATCCCTACTCTTGGAGGGGGTAGGAGAAAGCAATTTTACATCATATAACTCCAGGAAGTGCCTGGATATGCCCCTAATAATGTTCTAAAATTGCAAATGCTTCCTACTCATGGAGGGGCCCGGGTTCGTATCACCTCCCAGACCCACCCCCCGCTTGGCCGCTTCGCTCCCTCGCCGCTAACGCCTCGCTTTGTCGCATCGCTCCATCGTTTTTCATAAATTTCACGCCATGCGATGTTGTGCTCCCCCGGTAAGAAATTCCTGGATCCGCCACTGATATTATCAGCCCAAAGAGGGAGATAAAAAAAAAAGAAAAGAAAAGGTTTCCGACCAACGGACACATATGTTCTGGCACTTAAAGGGCAAATACAACATTTTTTTCGGAGGCCTCATCCATACGAAAATCCATACGATTCGAATTGAGGACGGAAGATCACCTGATTTTCAGTGTATAATTATTATAAGTAACCTCGGTACTTTGATATTTATGGGGCTCCGCCCCTGGTCCTCGCTTTGCTCTATAGCTACCTGAACTTAAATAATTTAGCCCCCACCCCCCTCCCCAATTTGAAAAAAGTTCCGCGGGGCCTGCATGTAACATGTAAGAGGGATGGTGGCCAAGATTTTTTTCTTTCTAGCTGCCCCGCCCCCCCATCAAAAAAAACATTTTTGCTCATTAATTACGCCACTGCATGGGCGCGCCCCTCTCGTTAATCTAATACGCTCCCTCGTCCCTCGCATTTCGTCTCTCTCCCCCCCCCCCCCTAGTTGTGAAAAGAAATCGCCGCCCCTGAATACAACATTCATTTCATTTTCCTAAAATCTAAGGAAGGCCTATAATTATTATAGTCGTTGTAGCACGTATTTTTTTTTGGTTTTTTGCTGAGATCGGTGAGATATACCGTTATCGACCGAACGGTGTCTGTACGAGTGCGAATCGTATGATGGGCGAGATTAAATGATACCGGTTCATTCGTCTAAAGTCTTCTCGCGTGTAATCTTTATGGTCATGTGATTCATGTAGACTGCTACTGATCCGATCAGTTCAGAATTTTCAGGAGAGATTAGCTGCACGTAAGTCAGTATTTTATATCATTATTATAGCCACGTAATTAATTAAATAATTGAATTTTTACGTGGTGGAAATTTTATTGCCTATAACTTCATTAAATACTTTATTTAGTAATGCTTTTGGTATGAATAATGATGAATAAAGGTTCGATTTCAGGATTCTGAATTTGACTTGGCATGATCATCCAATTTCCATTGAGAAGAATTGCCGAAACAGGTGAATGAATTGAAGGATTAGGAAAACATACCCCGCCCCTTTTTTTCTTCTTCTTCCTTTAATTAAATTGAGTGTTGGAGCTGGAGTGGGACAGTGTCTGAGCGTGTGAATCATGGATCTAGCCTATAGGTTTTATTTGATATCAATCACTGTGACTTTGTGAGTGATTTAATCGTCCATGTCCATGATGTCCAGCCAGATTTACTTTGCTTCGCATGGTCACGGTAAAGAGTCCTGCATTTTGGAGTTCACTAGACACTAGATTCTAGTGGACACTTCTTCTCATACAAAGCATTTGAAATCGGTCAAGAGTTTAACCCAAAAAGTGAGATTTGATACTGCAGGGCTCGACTTTATCGGGAGCCCGGTGGCCATTGGCCACTGAAACCCCTGCGGGCTCCCTGAAAAAGTGCTTGAGGAGCCCCGGCTGGCTCCCTAAGTTTTTCTAGTATCAGCCACGAAAAATGCTGTTTCTTACCAGCACTTTAATCCATGTTTTAATCCATCTAAAAACCCAAATTCCGCAGTCAAAATCATGAAATATGCGCTAGGCATTCCAAGGCACAATTGGCTCAACTCCAGCGCGAATAATGAGTTGCAAAAGAAAACACATCGAGATCAGCAGTAGGGGCGCTGGTCCGAGAATAAGGATCGTCTTCATAAACGAGGATCGTCTTCGTAAACACGGACCGATGCGTCCTCAAAAATAAGGACCGTCTGCATTTTTGCAGACGTTTCATATTTTTGATCGGTGCATTGGCGATGCAAAAAACGGATTCTGCAATGATTTTCTTGATGCATTTTACATTGACATTGTACAGAGACTTTCACATTATAAGCAATAAATCCTTGGGAAGACGGACAACCCATAAAAGTAGACGGTGAACTAGGGTTATTTTCCCCCGGGGAATCCATTTTTGGCATCGCCAGCAGGCCGTTCTGTAACATGAAACCCCCAGAGCACCGATGAAAAAAAACGTCCTTAAAAATGCAGACAACCCTTATTTTTGAGGACGCATTTTGTCCTCGTTTATGAGGATATCCTTGTTTATGAGGACGATCCTCATTCTTGGACCAGCGCCCCTACTGATCAGTGCAGGAATGCCATGCATGGTAACGTTATATCTCCGCACTCGTAACGAGTGCGCAATACATGCTGCATTGTATGTCGGTGCACTCAGAGAATGTACACACTAAGACAAACGCACGTGGTCGCTGCGTTGCCAGAGCTGAGTGTATGTTTACGTCGACTCGTGTTTGTGATACATGTGCGATTGTGATCGTGAGTGCTTATTCTTCAGCGTGCGTACCTGGATGGACTTGATTATTGTTTGAACATAATTTTACGAACTACAAACTTCAAAGGCGTGTGTAAAAAGGGGTTGATTGTTGTTTTGTGAACATATGTACGAATTAGGGAGATTCGTAGCCAATCGTTAAAACGGCGTGTATAAATGGTCAAAGGGACTGAAAAGAATAAAATATGGAATAAAAAAGTTTGACTTGAATGTCGTTGGACTAACTTAACGGCAATCAATAAATGAATTTATTATTTCTTTCATATGTTTTCGCAAGGTTTGTGTACTACTATAAACTGTTGTGTGTTTTTTTCTTACAGTTTATGTATTTCACAAAATGTTTTTATTGTAAACTGAAAGTAATTTAGCCTTCCATGGGTTGGCTGTCATATAGTAATACGTCATTTGATTAATTAAAAAAAAAAAAGTATTTGACTATTTCAATCACGTTTCGTCTGCTATTACGACTGAGCTTTTATTTGCAAGATTTCATTCATGAAAACAGTGAGTCACGTCGACACTTTCAACATAGTGCCTGTGTTGTTTGGTAACGATTGCACGAGAAATATAATCAATGACTATATCTGATTCTCATTCTGATAAAACCTAAAGTCCAATGTTAGACTGTTACTGTAGCCAAAGGGCTTCATAATAGTTGTAAGATTAATTCTTCAGTACAGTCAGTTAATCCTCATGGTCACATTTACACTTAATAATACACCCCTCCCTGGTCCCGGCGCTGATGATTATAAAAAAAGGTATCGTGACGGTGTGTTTTAATTTTTTAATAGTTAATGACCATTATTATGACCACAAAAAAAACGTGATAAACTTGGGCTCCCTGAAACCCCTGCGGGCTCCCTGAAAAAGTGCTTGAGGAGCCCGGCTGGCTCCCTAAAAAAAAAGTAAAGGTCAGGCCCTGTACTGGACTGATAGCGATTTGCTTACCTTCCAGTCAGTGCTTCCACATGCTCCTGAAGTGATTAGATCTATAATTAATTAGGGACCAAGGTGTAATTAAAAAAATGCTAACGAGAGTTCGCGATATTGGTTTTGACTGAAATGCAAAGAAACTATTTATGCGTTGCTAATTTGATACGTTGTTTAAGATTAATAGTGATCATCAGTGTAGAGGTGTCGTGAACGAGTGGATACGTTGCTGGACTGTCGATCACAAGGTCCGCGGTTTGAATCCCGGCGCGACACTATCCTTTGGCAATATATTCTACATTTGCCACACTCCACCCAGGTGAAGTAAATTGGGACCAGTATGAAGGATTTCCTTGAATGCTGTGAGCACCGAAATCGGTAGCCTAGCAGAGCCAGGGTAATATTGGAGCGCTTTGAGCACCTTGCAGGGTGGATATGTACGCTACATAAATATCCAATATTAAATTATTATTAAAAAGGCACGCGCCCAGGGAGTTTGCTAATTCAGCACACTCTGTACATGTACTTAATACACTAAACAAATTGCTATTATCGAGTGCCTTATCAGGGTAGCACAGCTATTGATGTTTGTAATAAAGCGCTTATATGAATGTTATTATTGATTATTGAAGAGAAGGTTGAGTTCCGGGAAGAGGTAAACAATAATTTGTGAGCATTATCAATAAGTGGAAGAACATCAGAGAAAATATGTCCTATGAAATGCATGGCTCTTCAAATGCCTTAATATTCTAAACATGGCATGTAACATCATACAAATTGGGACAGATTTTTATGCCACATGGTTGTGTAGTCCCTTATGCATCTTTCTGTGTACAGTGCTTGTAACTTTATCAAGACTAGGCCAAATTTCTTATCATTTTGATGATTCCAGACCCTTGCAGTACACACCAATACATTGTACATGTACAGTATATGCTAGATGATCAACCTTTTCTGATCGTTCCACAAAGTTTCTTTCACAATGCAATCACATGACCAGAACTCAACTGTATCTTTAAGTCTAAGTTTATTTCTGTTGTGATGCTGTAATAGATTTTTTTCCTTTTCATTGTTTTCAGAACGGGAAATTTAGTGAAATCATTTCATCATGCTAAAAGTGGCAGACAATGAGAAAGAGAGCAAGTATGGCTACGTCTTTGCTGTGTCAGGACCTGGTAAGTCTTTCTCTAAAATTCTCTGAATTGTACTTGTAGATTAAAAAATAGATGAATGCTAACAGTGACACCACCACATGCACCTTGTTTCCTCATCTCATACATGTAGAATTCAGAGATGCCAACCAGTACGATAATAAGAGTGAAATACAATCTTAAAATCCTAAAATACGAACTTTAATTGAATTTTTTAATTTTTAATTTTTTTTTTTAAACCCAGCAGAATCTCATAAAAACATGTACAAGTAAACCCCAACAAAAAGTTTGCTTTACAATTTTCTCATTAAATTTTTAATGAAAAGCAAACATTTTTCGAAATTTTACTAGCCCAAGGCTGACGGGCCAGTGGTAGTGTCAAGTTTTTGTGAAAATCTGACTTTTGAGGATACTCAGTCTGTTTTTTTGTGTGTCAAGAGGTTGGCATCTCTGAGAAGTGTCATAGTCGAGTGGTTTAAGCACTTGACTTTACATTGTATATTCAAAGGTCGTGGTTCGATCCCCGATACGGCACTAATGTCCTTTGGCAAGGTGGTAAATGGGTACCTGGTATGAATTAATTCTTTGAAATGCTAGAGCGCTGTAATGGCAGCAAGGCTAAAGCCGGGGTAATAAAAAATGCGCCTCAGAATAGAATTTCTAGATAGACGGCGCTATAGAAATGAATTATTACAATTATTATGTACATGATGGTGATGATGGTGGTAATGGTGGTGATGGTGATGGTGATGATGATGGTGTTGGTGATGATGGTGAGGATAGTGGTAGTGATGAAATGTTGTTAATGGTGATGGTGGTGGTAATGGTGATAATGATGGTAGTGATGGTGATTGTAATGGTTGTGGTAATGGTGATGGTGGTGATGGTGTTGGTGGTGATGATGATGGTGTTGGAGATGATGGTGATCAATAGTGGTAGTGATGAAATGGTGATGATGGTGGTGATGGTGATAATGGTTGTGGTGATGATGATGGTGATAATTGTGGTAATGGTGGTGATGGTGTTGGTGGGGATGATGATGGTGTTGGTGATGATGGTAAGGATAGTGGTAGTGATGAAATGTTGATAATTGTAATGTTGGTGGTGATGGTAATGGGGATGGTGGTAATGGTGGTGATGGTGTTGGTGGTGGTGATGGTGATAATGATGGTAGTGATGGTGATTGTAATGGTTGTGGTGCTGGTGAGAATTGTGGTAATGGTGATTGTCATGATGATGATGATGATGTTGTACCAGTATACATGTACATGTATGCATGAACATACATTCAATTTACCAAAAGACATGATATTGAAAAGATATTGCAAGGTACAATCATACAATGTAATGTATCAATTCTAAAAACATACTTGACCTATATTGTATACTTTCTGTCGATATAGAAGACATACGGTACATGTACATGTACAATGTACAGAGTGTACATATGTACATGTACATGTAGTTTTGGAAATACAGCTTTTCATATCAATATTGTGAACAACTTGTTACATTATAATTTGAAAGACAGTTCCAATCTACATGTACATAGACTATATGTCCTCAGCTGTTTACACTAATTTACTGAATTTTTTAGGACTCTTGAATATTTACTATCCTCAATTTTTCCTACATGGAAAAGCAGATGTTGAAATATGATCCTTGTGACCAGGAAATTAATTCTGCACCTGTGTGAAAAAAGTGCCTTCAAGATTATGATAGTGATAATACAATCACAATGCCAGCCCTTTTACATCTGTTCTACATGTTGTGTGGCATACATGTGTGTAATATAGTAGTCCTTCGATTCTAGTATTAGATGCTGGTATACGAGAAAGGTGAATTTGGCCCACAACCAGTTTGTTCTACAATCAGTTCTTCTACTACCCAATTGGTCTATTCCCATTTGGTCTACACCCAGCCTGTCTACTATCCACATGGTCTAATAATCATGTTGTCTACTTATCATTTGGTCTATTGACCATTTAAGCAACGGTAATAGTCATGTGGTCTAATTTCTATATATCTCTAATTAGATTTAGTCTAATAACCAGTTTGTCTAATTCCCAGTTTCCATAATGTCCATTTTCTCTACCATCTGTAAGATCTAATGATCATTTGATGATGATTATTATTATTATTTATAATAAAAAGATTTTTAGAGCATATGTATGGATATTAGACAAAATGGACATTATACAACATGGGAATTAGACTGACTGGAAATAAGACTACCGGTAAATGAGCAATAGACCAAATGGTTATAACCGGTAGACTTATTTTGAGGCAAGACCAAATTAAAATTAGACCAAATGACTATTAGCCTGATTGGTCATGAGTCCAAATGATAAGTAGACAACATGATTATAGACCATTGTGGGTAGTAAACGGGCTGGATGTAGACCAAATGGGAATAGACCAATTGGGTAGTAGAAGAACTGATTGTAGAGCCAACCTCAATAAACCCATCTGTATCCTACTATGTTGTGTTGCATACATGTACATGTGTGTTAAAGTGGTTTGTTAGATTCTAGCATTACATTGTAGATGCTGGTATACAGGAAATAGCGTGTATCTGTACTTGTGATTTCCTGTGTGCTGAATCAATGACTAGAAATGAAACATTATATAATCCACAGATATTACTCACCTCCTTTTCCCATTGGATAGGGCACTTTTATGTAATATAATGTTTAGAAAATATTTATCAAGCATGGTTGACATGTTTTTGAGCTTTTGCTGTTTACCCCATTTCATCTTTAGATGGTTCTGAACTTCTGCAGGCATTCAATTTCTGTAGGGCACATTCCTATATTACAGAACAAATAGGAAGAATTGGAAAGGGCACAAAAAAATCTCCAAGGCCAGTGAGAGGGGCATTGAGGCCAATCAAAGGGGCATCCATGGCCTTGGTGGCCTTGGATTAATTCAAGCCCTGGTTCTGCTTGATTTTAGTGTTCAATCCTTTAGGAGGGAAAAATTGTTGTAGAATATTTTTGTATGTGATCTTTCAATGAAAATGTATTATATTCAATGAATCAAATCAAATCTAATAATACCGGTAATAATGATAATAATAGTAATAATGATGCTACTACTTTTACTACTACTACTTCTTATACTACTACTACTACTACTACTACTACTACTGCA
The DNA here is from genome assembly GCF_000002235.5 of Strongylocentrotus purpuratus. Lineage (NCBI taxonomy): Eukaryota > Metazoa > Echinodermata > Echinoidea > Camarodonta > Strongylocentrotidae > Strongylocentrotus > Strongylocentrotus purpuratus. The sequence continues at coordinate 22,860,078 of NW_022145594.1, read as the reverse complement.
TACAATTAGTAGAAAAACAAAAGTAATATCTATACATTGACATGTACCTATGAGAGTACATGTATAGTTCTTATAGACCTCAACAGGGTTTTCCTTCTTTCTGCTCTGTCATTACTTGCATCATTGCATGTGGTGTTTAGGATTATAAGTGAAAAAATTAATACGCCAAATGATAAAATATGGTTCGTTATTGTTTTCACAGTCCAAGATGTAACCCCTTTATTTATTCATTGTAGTTAAGCTATAAACATTATTGTACAACATAAAAGGATAAAAGGAACCAGAAAATAGGACGAATCCAAATCGAGCCCGGTACCCTCCAACATATGAAAAACACTGTCACATTTGAAAATGCCCCATTGCATTTTACTATTGCACTTCACCTTTCAATAACTCACCAAATAATTTTAAAGGCATTGTTTAACAATTTTCCAGTTCTACAATTTATCTAAGATCTATGCATGCCCTATGTGTTATCTGTGTCTGTGATATGGTGAAATATTGAAGACCTAAAAAATTGGGCTTCAAAATGATAATGAAGTGCTTCAAAAAAGTAAAAATCTTTGAGGGACAGGTTTTATCATACTCATTTCCCCAACTAGACTGTGTTATTAATAACCAATTCCAATCATAAATATCTTGATAACAAACATGTGATTGGCTTGTAAAAGTCATGAGATTCATTTCTGACCTAAAGCCTGCTAAAGGTTTATAATTATTATTGCAGCATGAACTAAATCCAGGATTTTGTTGAGCATCAGAGGCAAGTTATCTAATACCTTTAATAAATTTTCTATTTCTCTCTCTTTCTCTCTTGTTGATTATAGTTGTTACAGCAGAGCGTATGTCCGGAGCAGCTATGTACGAGCTGGTGCGTGTGGGTCACAGTGAGCTGGTAGGAGAGATCATCAGACTGGAAGGAGATATGGCCACCATTCAGGTCTACGAAGAGACATGTATCCTTTCTCAGTTATTACTATGTGTAGGCGTGTATCAGTGGGCATTTGTAGAAATGGTCACCTTTCAGGCCTGTGCTCCCTTTTTCAATTAATATGTAGGGCAGTGTTAGTGAGGGTTTGTAGGTATGGCCACCATACAGGTTTAGAAAGAGACATGTATCCTTTCTCAGTTACCACTATGTGTAGGCGTGTATCAGTGGGCATTTGTAGAAATGGTCACAATTCAGGCCTGTGCTCCCTTTTTCAATTAATATGTAGGGCAGTGTTAGTGAGGGATTGTAGATATGGCCCCCATTCAGGTATGACAACCAGTGTATCTCATATTGATGTACATTGAGTGTACAAATATACCATAATCTGATTATAACTCTCAAACTAATGCTCATAGAATAGTGTACCCGTCACAAGAGGTGGATTATTCCTGGCACACTCACCATCTTAGTTTTTTAGAAACATTTCCTAAAAATACATTTCGATAGGGGTTACTTTCTGGGTCAACTCTGGGAAGACAGTATTTTTATTTCCTGTGTCTCCTGTAGAAACATGCTGAGTGAGATATTCCTTAACAGTTCCTTGACCTCTCACAGCTGGTGTGAGTGTTGGTGACCCTGTCCTGAGGACGGGCACTCCGCTGTCCGTTGAACTCGGACCGGGGATCCTGGACAACATCTTTGACGGGATCCAACGTCCTCTCCAAGACATCAACGACCTTACCCAGAGTATCTACATTCCACGTGGTGTCAACGTCAAAGCGCTCAGTCGCACCAAGAAGTGGGATTTCAAACCTTATCCAGGAATCAGGGTAGGTCCAGATAGATTGGTCCAGATAGATTGGTCCAGATAGATTGGTCCAGATAGATTGGTCCAGATAGATTAGTCCAGATAGATTGGTCCAGATAGATTTGTCCAGATAGAGTTGTCCAGATAGATTGGTCCAGATAGATTGGTCCAGATAGATTGGTCCAGATAGATTGGTCCAGATAGATTGGTCCAGATAGATTGGTCCAGATAGATTGGTCCAGATAGATTGGTCCAGATAGATTGGTCCAGATAGATCCAGGTCCTATTATGTTTATCGGGCAATATCTTCTGCAATGCATGACACCACATAAATTCCAACGGCAAATGGACACCGAAGTCTTACAATCATTTCTGTGAGAGATATAAAAACACCTCCTTTTTTACAGCTTCCTTGACCACTTTGGATCAGTGTGAAACCCTGGCTCTCTTTGCAATGTATTTCTAGCTCTCGTTTGTTTTACTCTGTAATTAGGGTTACCCAGATAAAGATCAAACTATTAATGAGAAATTTCCAAAAGGAAATGGAACTAAACTAGATGCATATATTTTGCAGTTACATTGGCATTTCTAAGATTCATATATATCCTAAAGATAATATATCTGCCTCAAAATTATGCAAATGGTGTGTCAACATGTAACAACAAATCCAATTTCTGCTTGAGCTTTTGTTTCAGACGCTGCACTAATAACAACCATTTTGTTACATTGATTTTACTTTGACCTTTGACCTGTTGATGACCTTTAACCCTTGTACAGGTTGGCAGTCACATCACGGGTGGTGATTACTACGGGACGTGTCCTGAGAATACCCTGATTGAGCATCGCCTCATGCTACCCCCAAAGGCCAGGGGTACAGTTACATGGATTGCAGAGCCAGGTTTATATACTATCACGGTGAGTGTGGAAGCCCATTCGGCCTACCTTAAAGGGCTGTAGCGTGACGAGACTATGCGTCTTCCCCGAGGCCCACTTGGGGAAAATCGGGTATAATACGACTACGGATGACGCGACCGCAGTAGGCCTACATATTCACTCACGTACATGCAACATACGCAAAACCGAAGTGTGAGGAGAACTTCGGTTTGTTTCACGAACGCTAGCGCGCTTACCTAGTTAATCAAGTCTATTCGTTAACGCGCAGTTGTTCAAAAGAAGACATAGATGGCCTCAACCAGTATTTCCCATGCTACAGCCCCTTTAACTGTAATATTGTGAAATCCCTCACCCCCATCCTGGGGCCATATTCTGAACACTATGTTATCTTTATACAGTAGGCTAACGGTTGCACCATATGAGAGAGGGAGGATTAGACTGAAAAAAGACTGTTGGTAATATTTCTTGAGTGTGTGTAGCCCTGAGAAGGACTGTTGGTTATCCTTCTTGAGCTTGTTGTTCGAAAGAGAACTAGCGCTGGTAGGAGAGGATGTTATCTTTGTTGTTAGGGAAAATTATGTGAATTGTCAAAACAAACTGAAAATACCTTAAACTAAAACTTTCATTTGGTGCTTGCGCAGATGTTTCTTTTAAACTTGTGCGAATAGGGTCAGCTTTGGGCAGACATTGTCCTGATTTACTCTGACAATCAACATCGTTATTCTTACATCAAAGATCTATAACAATCGTTTTCAGAATACCACCAGAAGATATGCCCCCTAAGTATGTACAGTCAAACCTGCTTTAGTGACCACCTGTCTACAAAGACCAGTATACAAAGACCACATTTTTAGTTTCCCTTGAAAATGGTTTCTCATTGAAACATGCACTAAAGGAACCTGTCTACAAAGACGACCCATCTACAAAGACCACTTTTTGTGTTTCCCTTGGGCGGTCGCTATAGACAGGTTTGACTGTACAAGTGATGAACAGAATTATAAGAAATCTGGATATGGAATGAAAAAAATTTGCTTCTATTTGTGATAATTGAATATGGCCTTCTTCATTTTCGCGCAGGACGTTGTCTTGGAAACAGAGTTTGACGGCCAAAAGACCAAACACACCATGCTCCAGGTATGGCCAGTACGTACCATCAGACCGGTCTCAGAGAAGCTCCCAGCCAACTACCCCCTCCTCACTGGACAGAGGGTTCTGGATGCTCTCTTCCCGTAAGTTCCGCTCCTTATTGATTCAACCTCCTCAGGTCTGTTCACATACGACGCACTCACTATGCACATGACGGCCAAAGAAAGAGGACAAAATATACAGTTCCTCGTTCTACCCTCAACAATTGCTGTGGTAGACAAAGGAACATCCCTTCACTGCTATTATGTAAAAATGTGTAGAACAGTGACTAAACCACAGCGTTTTTTTTAAAGCCTATCTGTACTACTTATAGCTACTTGCTCCCTCTATATAGAAAATGATACCTAATTGGTGACCATTGGTCCCCCATGATCCTCTTTTTCTTATGTTAATTGAGAGCAGAGTTGATGAGATAGCCACCTGTCAGTGACCTTCCTGGGTGGTCTAAACCCTCCTAGCCAACTATTACAGATGGCCTTTAAGAGGGAGGTGTCGTGGTCTAGTGGACATGTCACCTGGACTGTGGATCACACGGTTTGTGGTTCAAGTCCCGCCATGGCCCTAATGTCCTTTGGCAAGATATTAATCTACATTTGCCACACTTGACCCAGCTGAGGTAAATGGGTACCTGGCAAGATTTAAATCCTTTGACACGCTACGGTGCCATAATGGCTGCCGTGCTAAAGCTGGGGTAGTAATTCTGGAGTGCCAGGAGTGTCAAGTCTGACTGACATGAACGCTATACAAGAACCCACTCTCATTATTAAAGCATAATAAACTTCACATTTTTATATCTTCTAATACATAGATAGTCAGTATGTGTGGGACCTTTGTTGCACAAAGCTATACGTACATACTTTTTAATTCTCACTAGTAATTAATTTACACATAATAATGGTTTCCTGTGTCGTGTAAAAACGAGCCTTTAGTCATAAGCTCCAACATTTTCTGAAGGTATGAATGAGTCATCTATTCATTTATTCCTTTTACATATTAACAACAAAGTGTAGATTTTTGACAAAGTGTCTTGTATCTATTGCTAAGTTTGTACAACTATTTAGTATTACAGCCAAAATAGAGCAAATTTATGAATACTATTATCAAAGACGGGTCAACCATACCACCGTAGTAATTGTTACATTTTCTTTGATTAATATGAAATTTATTGTTTAAAGAGATTCCATAGGTCTATAGATAACTTGTGTCAATCATATATGCACAAGAAATATAAAAGTTTGACACTGATAATTCCTTACGCACACTACCACATACGACATAATTCAGTCTATGTATAAGAGGCGGTCCGAGGAGCCAGATGTAATCTCAGTGGAACAACCGTTGATATCAGAGACTGAAGCTTTCGGTCTATGATTTAAGCAACTCTATTAGGAAAAGCATTTGCATGTTGAGTCGGTAGGTAAGATGATTTGGATATGATAGTGTTAAACCTGTGTTATTCAGTAAGAATCAAAAGTCACTCTACATCTAAAGAACACTATTTCTGCTCTTCCTGTCCAGATGTGTACAAGGGGGAACGACGGCTATCCCTGGAGCCTTTGGGTGCGGCAAGACCGTCATCTCTCAATCGCTGTCCAAGTATTCGAACAGTGACGTCATCGTCTACGTAGGATGTGGTGAACGTGGCAACGAGATGTCTGAAGTGTTGAGAGATTTCCCAGAGGTAAACAGCTCCAATCGAATGACTCTCTCAGGCCTTAAATTAATCGACGGCCATCGACGGCCAGGCCGTCGATGCCCCTATGACTGGCCGCGGTGCCCTCCCAAAAAAAGATATATTCACGGCCAAAAAGGCCGTGCCCTTTTTTTCAAACTGGCCGACGTGCCTTTTTTCCCAACTGGACGTGCCCTTTTTATTTTAAATTTGCGCACATAAAACCACCAATCGCGCCCATAATCATCTAAAACTAGACGGCAAGGCGCAAGTGTTTTCCGTGAAAATGCGCCCATAAATTATTAGAACAGTAAAAATACACGAATCACGAACAGTTTGCCGCCCACGAGCTCTCTTCTAGCTTCGTATTTAGTGCTTTAATAAGGCGCAAGTGCCGTGAAAATGCGCCCTTTGTTATTATATAGGCAATGCGCTAGCGCACGTACGTTCATATTATGCGATCGCATGATATGCATATGGTGCATGCTGTTGACGCACGCACGTACGTACAAATCGAAGGCCAGGATCAAGAAAACAAATCGTCAAATGGAGAAATGGAGAAATAAACAAGCATTCAAATAGTCATTAGAGATCTGTCGAGGTTTGTTTGTAGGCCTAGTTTATTATTTTATCTCAAATAGAATTTAGAATTATCTTATTAATAAGTTAAGAACACCTACGATGTTCTCGATCGTAGTTACTCTCATTTTGCCACCAGCCGACCTCGCTTCAAAAAGCTACCCCGCCAGCTTCCCAAGACGAACGTTTCGAGTCCCGGTAAAATTCCGAGGGTGCATCGGTTTCGCTGGCAAACTTCCAGCCCGACAGCTTCCCACCAAAAGTGGCGAGAGTGTGTGTGCGAGGAACGATTTTGGCTTCGTGAATGCACGTTACGCAACTGAGCTGAGCGTGTCACTTTCAGCTGTCGAATGTCTATAAGGACATTTTTACATCTTATTTCATTAGTTAGGCCTATGTAGACCTTTCTAGAATCTATACAACAGTTAAAAAGATAATTTCTTCAAATTTGCTCCTACTACCGAGAGAGTGGCGGAAGGTTTATGTGTGAGGTGCGATTTTGATTTGGAATACCCGGCCCGGTAAACTTGCCAATTAAGTCCTTCTGACTTTCGATGTTTGTGAAATTGACAATTTATTTCATTTGCTCATCAATATTTTTAGTTACTTTAAAATACTGTTTAATGTGCAAGTTTGATGTTCTTAATCAATCTTTCCTGTTCATATTGTTAAGATTAAAAAGTTATTAAATTGATCGTTCGATCTATTCACATTATGAAATTAACATTTGTAGACTCTCTTTGAACTTATCATATGTTATGATTAGATAAGCGGCCTATCTGTTTTTTGAAAATTGCCCCTTGCTCTGGTAAATTCCCGTGGCAAAGGGCAACTTAAAAAAAAAATTGCCCCTTGCTCCTGGCTGCTAAATCTAAGGCTTGCGGGCCGCCGCCTTGTTTGCAGGCGCGTAGCCAGAGTTTGGTGTTTGGGGGGGCACATACATGTAATCGATCGAGGTCAAAAAAAGGGGTCTACAAAATTTCAACCGATCCTGGAAATTTTAGGGGGGGGCACATGCCCCCCGTGCCCCCCCCCCGTGGCTACGCGCCTGCTTGTTTGTATGTACCGTAGACCTCTATACATTCTGTGAAGAAGCTGGTGCTAAAAGTCATGGGAAATTGATCCTGCACAAGTTTCATAAAATACACATGACATCTAACAAAAATAGAATCAATTTTTTTGGCCTCATACTCGATGCCCTTTTTGTAAAATATTTTGGCCTCGATGCCCTTTTTGTAAAAATATTTTGGCCTTGGTGCCCTTAAAAATATGAGGTACTCGAGGCCAAACTGGCCTTGCCCTAAAAATGACGAAATTTAAGGCCTGCTCTCTCATTTTGAGTCTTGGGGAGTGTTTCACAAAGATTCTAAGTCGAACTTAACTCTAAGTTGGACTTAAAAATTATAGGGAGAGCCGTTGCTGCTACCTTGTTTGGAGTTCAACAATGAGGGATAGAGCAACGTCGATCTGGCGCTGCTCAGAGGCTGCCGGGCTCATGATCAATTGGGCAAAAAGAATTTCCGTTTCGGTTTAATAAAATTCGGAGTGGACTAAAAGATTTTTATTATTATTATTATTATTATTATTATTATTATTAAGGGAAAAGCAAAACAATGACTTTACCATAATGTGTGAATGGATGGAAAATGCAGAGCATTACATGGGTCACCTGTTGGCCATAAAAGACCAATTCTGGTGTTTTTCAACACCTGTTATGGGATAAACACCCAAACGGTGTTGAATTCCTCACGAGAGCCCACTCCGATGCGTCTTTAAGACTCTTCGATTTACAGTTTCCTCTCTCAACACAGCTGTAGAACACGTTGCCTTGCTAAAGACATACATGTGTATCGACTGCTAGACACAGTCTAGACAAGAGCATACAAACCAAAGAGATGCACTATAATTTATGCTATGCACATGCAAGCTATTTGTAATTATCATTATACAAAGTCTACATTTTGGAGCAGTTTTTACCCCGTTGTAAATTTCTCTCCCCCACTTTCAGCTGACAGTAGAAATCGGCGGGAAAACAGAGTCTATTATGAAGAGAACTACCTTGGTGGCTAACACATCCAACATGCCGGTAGCTGCTAGGGAAGCGTCCATCTACACAGGTAAGAACAGACCTAGCTTGGAAGCAATTTGAGCAACAATAACTGAAGAAGGTGGAGGGTGGTAAAGGTAGGGAGGAGGGTTGTACACTCAGGTAATCTTGTTACTAAAAAAAATGTTAGGAAAGTGAAAACTTATTGTGTTGAACATAGTAATAGCGTTCATGACTACCATAGATAAAGTATGCTTGTGCCATTATTTGATTGAATATTTATTGATTGACTCTTAGCTTCAGATTATGAAAATATTGATCTACCAGAAATATAGTTGCAAGATTTTAACCCCCCCCCCCCCCCCCTCCCTGATGATTAGAGTAGGTTCACTGAACACTATTTGATGCTCGTCTTTGTTCTTTTCCTGCCTAACATTCTCTGATTATTTCTTTACCCATTGATATGTCTTTATGGTATTGTCAGTATAATGCTCTATATTTCATCTACCGTAATTAACGGTGTATTGACTGCACCTTTTGCCGCCGAACAAAATTCAAAGACAGGGGTGCGGCTTATACACGGTACACCAAAAAAAAAAAAAAAAAAAATTTAAAGTTTTGATTTATGCCTGGCAATGTCTCCCAGCTCGGTAATCGGTGTGTTGACTCACCACTCAGAAACTAGAACAACACTCAAATTTGTCTGTCATCTTGGTTTGAAAGTGATCTTTCTGATAGATCTCAATATGTAGTTTATAATAATAATTCCTCCAATTTTTCTTCTATTACATGGTGTACCACAAGGTTCTATCCTAGGTCCCCTACTGTTTTTTAATTTACATTAATGATCTTACACACACAAAAAAAAATCTTGGCAAAAAAAAAAAAGGCGAAAAAGAGGGCGGTTTATACAACGTTAATTACGGTATCCATTCTTCTCTCCATGCGGATCATGAACGGAGCATTTCTTTGCCCATTAATCTGTCTCGATGGTATTTTCAGTATAATGCTCTGTATTTCATCCAGTCTTTCTTATGCTCAGGCATATCATTGTCTTAAGTTTTTCAGTGACCACAGATATTTATCTCTGTTTTCAGGTGTGACATTGTCGGAGTATTTCCGTGATCAGGGCTACAACGTCTCCATGATGGCCGACTCAACATCCAGGTGGGCCGAAGCTCTTCGTGAGATCTCCGGTCGTCTGGCTGAAATGCCTGCTGGTAAGTTGTCTTTCAAACCATAGTCCAGACATGCCAACCGTTCCGATTTTAACGGAACTGTTCCGTTTTTGAAGTTTTTATAGCCCTAAAAAACGGAACGTTCCAATTTTGGGGAATTTGGCTTTCCATACATAGCATTGATCCGATCGAGTGCTGAACGGATTGCATTGCTCAAGGTGCGTGCAGCGTGCACTGATATGTACGTACAGTGGCAGCGTGTTGCTGCGCGCCACGTGCACTCTGATATGTGTTTCCGTACGTAACATTTCCGTACGTAAATACTTGCGCTGGCAAATCTCGTAAGTATAATTTCTATACGTTTGCACGCATATCAGCGCAGCATGCATGCATTGGCTATCGCGGCTAGCGCACCGTATATGCATAGGGTCCCCATGCAAAGTACGTGTTTCGAGGTACCGTATACTTTGTGATTTGTGATTTGTCTCGGAAGAAAATCTGTCAAAATGAGCGGAACAGCAGCAAGACGAATTCAGAAGATCAAACAGGAATACAAGGAACGATGGCAAAAAGCTTGCCCGCCACCTTCCCACCTCGAACCTTTCGAGTTCCGCTAAAATTGTGCGCTGCGGAGCTCCGAGGGTGCGTTGGTATCGCTGGCAAACTCTCGGGCGGCTAGCTCCCCACGACGGACCATTCGCGGTATGGCGAGAGTGTGTGTGTGAGATACGATTTTGGATTCGAGAACGCACGTACCACAACCGTGCGCGTCATTTTCAGCTGTCGAATGTCTACGACCAATTCATACCTGCCAACCACTCCGATTTAGGCGGAGTTACTCCGCTTTTTTCATACCCACTCCGAATTCCGATTGCATGCCTCAAAACTCCGATTTTTTGTAATTTTAAAATATTTTTAAAACAAACGACTGTTGCATAAGACTAAAGCATAACACAGCAACTAGGCGTTGTGGCGTGCGCCCGAAATCCAGCTTAAAAGTGGAAGTTACAAACTGATTCAGCCGAGGACGCAGGTTCGAAACTGAGTCACGTCTTTCGGATGGTGACGTTTAAAGGTCGGTCCCAGACGTAAATAATCATATCTGATTGATACACGTCTGTAAAAACCCAATACACACACACACACTGATAACCAGAACACGCCTTACGGGGAAACGATAAACATAAGTACTTTATATAGCGAATGCCGCCTTATCACATAGCCTCCGCACACAGCGCTGCATGTCGCACGCATTCACTCATAGGTTCACTGAATTTGACTACACTGGATAGACACTTTCGCGCACATGGTCCGTCCGCCGCCATCTTGTTTAATTCCAAAACAACACGGCCGCTACGTATGCTACGTGCGTTCGTGCCTTTTGAGGGAAGCATGGGGGTAGATGATCGTGCGCATGGCGCCCGCAATATAGTAGCGAAGACTTCGGTGATTCAGCGGGCGCATTGCAAGTGCAGTGCGGTATACGGTGTGTTGTTGTTCATGAACGCCCGGCCTAGCGGCCTGGGCTGTATGGTGTGTCTGTGGTACTGGTGAGTGTACGTGTGCGTGTGTAGAATACGAGCTCTGCCATTTGACTGTGGATTCGAATTTGCCATTCGACGCTTGAACGAGGTGTTTTCTTCCTGAATATTATCATGGATTCACTCAAAAGAGCGAGTACCCGAGAAGGAGATCCTTTGACTGGAAACAGATTTTTAAAAACGTTTTTATGCACATCTTTATTTTGGACTTGAATATGGTAGGTTCGAAATGCAGTAAGTGATTGGGTGTTTGTGTACGTTTTGCGCGAAAATTATGCTGCGGTGTCTTGCGTTACGGAAAGACCCCCATTTGTTACGGACAAATATGGTAAATGTTACTGACAGCCATCCTATAGGGTTGGCATCTCTGCCCCCCCCCCAATCTACGGGCTACTACCCCAATCCTTCGGTGGTTCGCGACCTCGTAGTCCATCCAGAAAAATTTACTCCTAATTTCTCTTGTCTCAGGTTGGCAGGTATGCCAATTTTACATGTACGATTTTTAGTACAGATACTTGGTCAGTTTTCTTCTTATATCTTTGGTTTTACAACATTTAAAAATATAATTTCTTCAAATTTGCTCCTGACTCGGTTCAGACTAATTGTCTGATGTGTTTTCAAGTCAATTTCTTGAATATATTTTTTTGCATGAATTTGCCTAGACCTAGTATGACACAAAAATTACCCATAAACTTGGGTTGAATTTTAGGGGAAATGGTCCCTAAAATAGGCTCAGATTGCACCAGAGAGCATCTGGAAACCCAGAGCTTCCAGGGCCCTAAAGCGGGCCCTGGACCCCGGCTAAAAGGACTTCGCGCTCGTGATGTGCGCTTCGCGCACATAGTGTACAGATTTCTGATTTTCAAATGTTGGCATGTATACATAGTCATGCTGACCACACAAATCATTAAGATATCCAATCACGTACTCATGCTATGTGTAATTTTACTCAAATGTCTGTCTGTGTCAATGTCTATGTGTATTCATCACTTATATGCAGTCAAACCTGTCTACAGCGACCGTCCAAGGGAAACGAAAATGTGCTTGTTGTAGACAGATTCCTTTAGTACATGTTTCAATGAGAAACCATTTTCAAGGGAAACAAAAAATGTGCTTGTTGTAGACAGGTGGTCTTTGTAGACAGGTGGTCACTAAAGCAGGTTTGACTGTATTTCAATTAAAACGTTTTTTGTCATGTATGTTTGTATAGTTATTGCTTGTAAATAAATCACATGTAACATTATCATTTATTTGATTTGGACGAATAAAATAGAATTTAATTGAATTGTATCAAATTCTCATTTTCTGCCTACAGACAGCGGTTACCCAGCCTATCTAGGAGCCCGTCTAGCTTCTTTCTATGAGAGAGCCGGTCGAGTCAAATGTCTAGGAAACCCAAGCAGAGAGGGCAGTGTCAGCATCGTAGGGGCGTAAGTCTATCACCCCAAAATGTTCCTCTAACCTTAAAGGGAAAATCCACCCTGATACTTAGTTGGTTTTAATGAAAAATGAGAGAAAGTTTGAGCAATATGCATTGAAAAATAGGAAAGGTATGAATTTTTGAAGTTGTTGTCAGGTAAACACATATTGGTGAGCACTCTCCAATTCGCTCTGTAGAGAAAATATCGTGAATTTCATTTTCTGTAATAGTTATTAATTGACTGAATAGATTTTTTCATGCAAGCTTTTTAATACAGGGCAAATGAGAAAGAAGCTCGTAAGATACATCATAGTGTTGACAATTTGTGTTTGATTGATCGCTTCTTTAAAAATTCATAACTTTCTTATTTCTAAACAGAATTTGCTCAAACTTTCACTGAATTGTTTCTCTCATTTTACCCTCATGCTTCTATTAAAGCCAACTCAATATCAGGGTGGACTTACCCTTTAATCCATTACTTGATGTAACAATTTTTTTGGTCATTGACATGAACAGGAATGGACAGCCACCATGACCATAGAATATTTTGGAAGAGGCAACATACAACCTCTTGATATTAAGTAAAATTTACCCCCATTTCCCCTCCTCTACCTTTGGAAAAATGTTAAAATAATGTACGTGGACCATTACATACTTACATAGATGCTTTAATTTGAACCAGATGTTTAGAGTGTTTGTTTTTTCTTCTTTTTCTTAGCAGTTTAAGGGAGGGGAGGTGGTCGGGTGGTATCTGCCTTTTTAAGATTAATGTAGGATATCGGAGTAGCTATGTGTAGAGCTGAACTTATTTATGTTAGCTTTAGATCATTTTCATGATAAAGTTAACCCAGGGACCTGTTTAAAAAAAACTCTGATTGAATTGTAATAATCCAAAAATCCCACAGTGTAACTCTCTTTGGCCCGAATTCACAGCAGAGGTTTACATTTCACCCACAGTTTAAACCTTCATTTACTTAACCCATGGTTTAAAATTAGCGCAAATAAGCGTACCTTGCCTTGCGCGCGTCAAATATTGGACCTCTTGACTGTGTTACGCTTATTTTGCGCTAATTTTAATCCATGGGTTATGTAAATGAGGGTTTAAACCATGGGTTAAATGTAAACCTCCTTTGTGAATTCAGGCCTTCAAGTTTAATCAACATCCATTGACACTAACAGTAAACTTTTATTTCTTCTTCAGTGTGTCGCCCCCTGGTGGTGACTTCTCTGACCCGGTGACCTCCGCAACCCTTGGTATCGTTCAGGTGTTCTGGGGATTGGATAAGAAGCTCGCTCAGCGCAAGCACTTCCCCTCCATCAACTGGCTCATCAGCTACTCCAAGTACATGAGGGCGTTAGACGACTTCTATGATAAGAACTATGCAGAGTTTGTGCCACTCAGGACCAAGGTCAGTGCAGGACGCGTCTTTTTTTTAACCTAACCTAGCCATCCTACCGCTGCTTTTGATTAGCTCAATAGAGTGGTGAAGTGTGATGTCATCAAAATTCTATTTTTAGAATTTCTCAATTTTTTTTTCATTTCCTGAAATAGCATCAAAAATAATGTCCAAATGTCGAAAACCAATTGAATATGTTAAGTATTGACTGAGATATGACCATCTGAATAAATAAATTTCCTATAGGAACTCAGTGTTATATGCTCTGGCTCCTTACCATGTTTGATGCTCTTTCGGAAAATGAAGAAAAAAATTGAGAAATTCTAAAAATAGATTTTTATAACGTCACAGCTTCGGTACTCTATAGGAACCTACACGTTATGCGCTAGTCATAAATATTCAAGATACGCACGCACACAGAATCCAACGCGATAATTTATCAAATAATGAGATTTCACACAAAAAATACAAGTGCAAGCTATGTTTACTTAAAATGAGTGACATTGCGCGAAAATTGGTATGGTTTACCGTAAACGAATGACTTTCCAGGTTGTAACTTGTCCATAATCATTGCGACATACTGGTTAGTCCAGAATCTGGCTAATATAGTAATTTGTTCTCCACCTTGCCGTACCAACGCAAATATTTATATATTATTCAAATATTAATATGCAGCGCTAGGATGGCTAGGTTAGGTTTAAAAATGTCAGTGCAGGATCCCTGTTTCATGAAACTTTTCATCGGGAACAAGTGCGAAACTTCTATGCCAGGACTTCAGTAGCTTATATTTATAACAGTTATTGTAACTTGTTTTTTTAAACGGTGTTATTGAAGCAGGGCCCTGGGGGGTGTTTCACAAAGACTAGGATCAACTTTAAGTTAGACTTAACTATGACAGAGCATTCATGCCACTGTTTGCTCTCAACGTTTACTAGCAATGGTCTATCAATGGACGTACAAATCACGATCACAAATCTACAACAAAAAAAAAAATTATAATTTATTATTGAAGGTAAAACTGTTATCTAAAGATCATAGTTGAGAGACCAGTGATGAGAGCAACCAGTGGCCTGAATAGCCTGCCATAGTTAAGCCCAACTTAAGTCGATCTTAGTCTTTGTGAAACACTCTCCCTGGTGTTTTTGATTGATTGAAATAAAATGAATTGATTTTACACTGCAAAAACAAGTGAAATTTGGGCAGGCGTTTAGAAAAAAAAGCACATTCCAGAGGTGATTTTTGTTTCTTATTTAGGTTTTTTCGTTGTTTGCCAGAAGTATTCAAATACCTACATTACACAGGAATACAATCAAAATCAATGATTTTTGCTTGCAGTGTAAATGCAGCTAATGAGTCAGGCCTGATAAAAACCTGATTTAAATCGGTTTCCCAATTTTTTTTTCTTCTTCCCGATTAAAAAAAATAAAAGAAATCCACAATTAAAAAAAAAAAAAAAATTTACCAGATTTTTTTTTCTTCCATATTTTATTCTGATTTTCCTGATTTTCCCCCTTATTTTCTCTATTCTTCCCTATTTTGCCCTATTTCCCCCCCCCCCCAATTTTTCCCCAGTTTTCTTACTCGAAAGGGGGGAATGTTGTTAGATGCCATTTTTTCCCCACGCATCCTCTTCTTTTCTTTTTACTCAAGGGGGGCGGGGTTGAGGGGAAAACAAAAAACCCTTTTTTTTTAGTGCTCACTTATCCCCCCTGTGAGTTCATTATTATAATATTTTTATTTATATTTTGCTGTAGGTAAGGGAGATCTTGCAGGAAGAGGAAGAGTTGTCTGAAATTGTGCAGCTGGTAGGAAAGGGCTCCCTCGCTGAGTCCGATAAGATCACCCTAGAGATTGCTAAACTACTCAAGGATGACTTCCTCCAGCAGAACGGATACTCGTCGTATGATAGGTGAGTCGCTTGAACAATATTCTGATAAGAGTTAATAAATGGATTTGATTTTTCTATTTCTGTTTGATTTTCTTTTTCTTTTGCAGTTTTACAATGGCATTATACTTACAGAACACTCCCCGTTAGCACTGTGTTCTGACACTTAATTTGATTGTATAGTGATTTTGTCTCCATTTATGTGGACAATATAAAATCGAAGCTATTTCAACATACTTTTTCCTTAATCTACATAAGTTTGTGTTATTCTGTATGCTCACACAAATCAGAAAATTGGTGAAGGGAAAAATAAAAAGTCATCTGTTCTTAGAGATTCTTTTACTAATGCAAAGCACTAGCAGCGGTCATTTGATTTGATGTTTCGGTATAGAGTACCGAAGCTGTGACGTCATAAAAATCTATTTTTAGAATTTCTCAATTTTGTCTTCATTTTCCGAAAGAGCATAAAAAATAATGTCCAAATGTCGAAAACCAATTGAATCCCTAACATATTCAATTGGTTTCTCCACATTTGGACATTGTTTTTGATGCTTTTTCGGGAAATGAAGAACACTTTGTTTGGTGATGATGATTGTTTGACCTGACTGGTAATTAGAAAGCATGTACAGTCAAACCTGTGTTAACGACCACCTGTCTGTAACAACCACCTGTCCAGAACGACCATTCAAAATTCACCCGTGAGATTTCATGTACTTAAGAACCTGTATACAACGACCACCTGTCTGTAACGACCACTCAAAATCCCCCTGTGAGATTTCATGTAGTTAACAACCTGTATACAACGACCACCTGTCTAACACGACCAGTGGCCACTCATTTGCTTCCACTGGCCACCGAAAATGTCCACACAAAGACCAACAACACCAGCTAATGGCGACCAGCCACAGCAGCTCTCAATTACGCTCACACAGTCAGGCGATCGTTGGCACAGCGGCAGCCTATGAAGCTAGTATAGATCTAACGGTCATTTACACACAATAAAACTATTCAACCCCAAGCTTTTATTTAAACTTCAATCAAAACATCTTACTACTGACAGGATATTGTTTCTTGCACATTCCATTATGGCCTGTGCCTATTGAAAACATAACAATACAGAGTCATTGTCATGAACTTCGCAATCGATGACTCGCTTGTTTGTCGCGCACAGGCCTGGTGAGTCGGCGAAGCCTGTCTGTCAATCAAATTTCAGACTCGTTCATTGTTATTTCTTTAAAATAATTTTAGATATGCATTTTTAAAAAAATGCCAGACAACGTCCATGTCCTCACCTGAGTAATATTGAATTGTTCTGTCTCTCTCTTTCTCTCTTAGATATTGTCCATTCTACAAGACGGTTGGCATGTTGAGCAACATTGTATCGTTCTACGACATGGCCAGACATGCTGTAGAGAGCACCTCTCAGAGCGAGAACAAGATCACATATGCTCTTATCAGAGAGAGCATGGGAGACATCATGTACAAACTATCCTCTATGAAATTCAAGGTAAGCTTTTCATCAGTACATTCATTAATTAAAGGCATCGTTTAACAATGTTAAATCTGAGATGCACGGCCCTACGTATTATCAGTGTCTGTGATATGGTGTAATATTGAAGCCCTAAAAAAATTGTGCTTCAAAATGATCAAGAAGCGCCTTAAAAAAGTAAAAACCTTTGAGTGACCGGTTTTACCATACTCGTTCTCCCCAATAGACTGTAGTGTTATGAAAAACAGTTATTTTTGGACCTCGAGGAAGAACGGATCAACTTTGTTGATCTCAAGCGGGTAATCCCTCGATCTTCATCATAATTTTAATATTTTATTTTTGTAGAATAGTCCATGTAAAATATTTGCGAGTTCTGTTTCTTATGTGAATATAATGTTTGTATTTCATATTTTATGATCGTAAATATAACCAAACCAAACCAAGCCATCCTCTCATTTTGAATATAGTTGTCCAAATTTGATTTAGAGGAAGACAAAAGGTTTTGACAAAGCCCTTGGGATTTGAGAAGTGGAGTATTATTAAAACCAGCTAGTTTTGTGACCCAACCGGAAATGCTAATGAAACGTTAAAGAAACTTCTTCAGTATCTGCAAAATATCAGGGTTGTGAGAGAATTTCATCCATGCAACTTAAATTAGGAGTATAAAATAAAAGAAGCATTAGCAACAATTGGTTCACTTGATAAGACTGCCCTTGAGCCTTTGTTGGGGCCACCACAGCCAATTACCTATAGATAATTACCCCCACCCCCATCTCAACAATAAGAGTACAATCACTTCTGCTAAGTCTATTCTCAGTATTGTGATTCTCGAGAATAAGGAAGCTAAAATCCCATCACAATTTGAGTAATAGAAATGCCGTTTCCTAAAATTGTAATTACAGACGAATGGCCGTGATGAGTACATGGTATTTCCACAGAAAAGCACAGGCTTCATTTACTGTATATATATATTTGTTGTAATGGGGTTTGCCATGGATGATAGGCCTATGGCCTTTACGAATCCAAGCATATTTGAATTTATTTTTGTTTTATACCGGTACCTGTTATTTTCTTTTTCAATGTACATGTATGTGTTCTTGTCATTGTGATTATTTGTTTATTCAAATGTGGAAATAAAATGAATTGAATTGAATTGATATTCCATCATTGATGAAATTACCTTGCTTTCTTTTCAGGATCCTGTGAAAGACGGTGAAGCCAAAATCAAGCAAGACTTTGCCGACTTATTAGATGAGATGCAGCAAGGCTTCAGGAACCTAGAAGACTAGCCAACATAGCAAATATATAGTCATAGATATAAACCAATCATATAACAATCATTGTCTAGTCCCATGCATAGCATTTGATGTCGGTGGTGGAATGTCTCTAGTACACACATAACCATGTCCTTTTGTCTTTTTATCTGTCATATATTTTTGATGAACCTTTGTTTCATATTGTGCAATTTCAGAGAAACAGAAACAGAATGGATTATGATTTAACAGTATTTTGTAGCCACATGTTGTGTTTATTCTAGAGTTAATATCATGCGAGGCAGCATTGTGCCATCTCTTTCAGAACAGCCAAAGATATGTCAATTTAAATTTCATGTTTTATATCATCTACATTCTAAATGACTGCTTATCTCTGTTTCACATGTTAACTACTGATTGTGTAGTTCCGCAATGCTTGATGTAATGGTCTAGCTCCTGCGTGCAATTGCTCAATTGAAAATTATAATATTTTGCATGAAAAAAAAGTTAAAGGGAATATCAATACAAATATTTCTGCTTCAGACTTAACCTTTTTGCTTGATTTCTCTGTAAACATACCAACACATTTCTCTCTTTCTACTGAAATTTATCATGCAAACATATTCTTTAAGACCCTGTAGTACATATTTCTATAGTTAACATCATATTATGTGATAGATTATTTCTGTACTTGTGTTTTTCAATTTTAAGTTGTGTTCAGACATTCCATAATAATGTTGAATAATTGAAATCAGTACTGTATATTGTGAACCACATTATTGGCAAAGTGTGACTATTGGTCAGTATAATATGAGCATGCCCCATGTACCTCTAGTATGAGGTACAGTGTATGTAGCATAGAGGTTAAATGAGAGGTCGTTAAAGGGAAACCCAATTCGTGATAGCAAACTATTGTAGAGGGAAGGAGACATTTCAGAGAAGATTACTGGTGAAAGTTAACCGGACAAAAATTAGAAAGTTATACCTTTTTAAAAGTTGCAATCGCTATAGGTAGGGGCACTTCAAATTGGCCGGAGCTGGTTTGTCACTGTGATGTAGTCATATTGTAGTGGCGTCTATGAAAACCAACTCAATATCAGGGTGGACTTCACCTTTAACGGTCTATACATAATGTCCTTTTTCCTTTCCTGACAATGCTCATAAAATGCTGTACCTATGTCCTGCCAGTCATTTCGATTTCCCTTTTGAATTTAATGCCATGTTCTGTTATACCGGTAGGTGGTTGGTCAGAGAGTTATAAAAACAAGATAAATGCTGTTAATATTTTCTAGAATGTATTTGAATGATGTTTGGACATCCCTTCCGATAGGCTTCTCCATCTTTAATTGTTTCATTTTATTCTGCCAGTTTTACATCTAGTGTATAAGTACGTATGTTTATAAAATGAATATGCAATTATTGGACTATGTCAAGTTTTAAGTTGAAAATGTCGTCACTCTAAAAATGTTATTAGTTAATACTAGACATGACAAAAGAGTCATAATTGTCACCCTTGGAAGTAGTAATTTGGTGCTCAAATGTTGAACAATGTAGTGATTTTTGTAATAGGAGTTTCAAATTTATTATATTAGAAACAAAGGGCGAGTTATGTTTGTGAAATGGTAAGGGCGGAAAATATTTAGCAATACTCAATGTTAATGGTTTTGTGCTGTATATTAGGTTAAGTGGATAATGTGTATCCTCCTTTTTTTCTTCTTTTTTTCTATAATTTTCTTTGATTTTTTAACTCTTTAACCCTCTCTGTGCCATCAGAGAAAATGCTGCCCAATACTTGAAACGCTTCACTCGCATTTGGACAACGTTACCTTTGATTCTATATGAATTCTTTCGTTTTAAGAAGATATTGTATTTCCAATTTAACCTTGAAACGTAGGAATACATGAAATACATTGGACTCATGGAAGTTCATTTGTAATATTTTTTTAAAGCTAAAAGTTACTCCCAATGGTTTCGATCCTACCTAATTTAATTAGTTAGTATCTTTCTATAGCAGGCCATAACATGCTAGTACAGTGTATAATAAAGTGAATGCGGGATGGTGATAAACATGTGTAGTAAATACATGGTATCCTGTGTAACGTGTGCAGGGTATATCCATACTGTGGTGACACTATATACTTCTACTGGCTAATATATGCACACTGACTGCACACGTAACGTTAACCTATTGTTCAGGCTTTGTTATGTAATAACACAGTGTGTCTTCATTACACAGCACTTGAGTGAGGGCGGCAATTAAACTGAATTTTAATCACGTACCAAAATACTGTAATTGAGAGATTAAACCAAGTGAAAGCTACTAAGACTCAGGGCGAATAATCTTTGAGAATTGGCTATGTGAAGACAGCATAACCACATGCAAGTTGTGAGGAGTCTTTGAAATCAATTGATCTGGGTAAATTGAATCACGTCTTGCTGCCCTCGTTGCGTTGGCTCTTGCACCTTGTATCGTAGCTTGTGATCAAATTGTACAGCAAAATATCATCTCAATTTCCTTATTTGCAATATTTTTACAATACTACATTCAAGTAATATGCCAAACTGCACCCTGCATAACGACTTCGAGGGCCAATCTGAACTAGTTTTGATACAAGAAGCATTTTGTCATTTATAGCATTGTTTACCTGATGAAGAATGGTGTTTATCACCTGGAATCCTTAATAGGAGACTAATCTGCAATAGGACTTGTGGTTTATCATCTGTTTTTAATAGAGATACGTTTGTGCTATCAGGCAAAAATAATTGGGGTGGAAAGTCCTGAATTATAAAAAAACAAAAGGATGAAATTTTGTTTATCTGTAGGGCCTATACGTGAATACGTCAATGGGCTTAACCATATTATCATCTCCCCTGGTCACTGGATTTCAAGCCCCAGACAAATGTGCACCATCTCCACTATTTTAGGGAGTATTCATACCATTTTACGGAAAGAGATATACGAGATTTATTCTGTAGCAAGATTCCCAGCTGCGTTGAAAATCATTCTTGTTTTGTATGAAGCGCTTACTTTATGAATGCAAAATCCTCAGAGGACATTTCTTTTTTTATTCTTTCTCTTTGTTTTTCATTTATAAATGTCGCTTATGTCTGTTATGTTGAAGCTTTATTATCATTCTAGTGATGTACTCTCTGTATTTCGTGGATGAACTTGCAACTCTCGTGATTCTAGGCTCTATGTCGTATCTTTTCAATGAAACATCTTCCTTTCTATATATTATATTCAATGTTCTATTGTATCCTTTAATAACCCTAGGGTATCAAACATTTGTCAGCATTTGGGATGGAAAAATTGTAGAGAAATGGAATATATATTAGAAGATGTATATAAATAAATGGTCATACATGTATTAACAAATGTAAATTGATTTGTGTTGTGTTGTATGTTGTATTGAAAGCTTAACAATTGATGAATCACAAATAGACCAACAACTAAAAGAGTACATGATTAGGGACAAAAATGATCTTCAAATTATGTAGTTTAATATCCTCTCAAAGAAATCAGTCATAAGTTATACATACATTGGACATGCACTGTACAGAGTGAGTCAAAAAAAAGTTTACACCTAGAAAATTGCTAATTATTTTATAAACCATCTATGAACAGTAAATTATTATACATCTTATGAAAGAGTGTTTTATCCCGAATCATTCAGTATCATTTTTGTGTGGTATGTGTTCACGCTTGGGTGAAGAGGAGGCATTATTGTGAGTGTGCAAAAATCGACTTGCGCCAAAGTTGCCTTTGTGATGTTTGAATAAAACAATTGGGATTTGGGTATTAATTCGGTCTTTGCAGATCCAAATAACACCCCTAACAGAATTTATCATGCAACCAACACATATCAGATATCAAATATCAACGAACATTTGTGCGCGTGTGTGTGACTTCGCCCTTTGCAAAAAACATATGCAATGCATTTCATTTGATACATTCAATCCATTCTCTCACTCCACTAATCCCAACATAATACATACTGAAGGCATCACTTTGGCGCAAGTCGATTTTTGCACTCTCGCAAACAATGCCACCTGTTCATCCAAGCGTGAACACATACCACACAAAAATGGTACCAAATAATTTGGGATAAAACACTCTTTCACCAGATGTATAATAATTTACTATACATAGATGATTTTAAAAATAATTAGCAATTTTCTAGGTGTAAACTTTTTTTTGACTCACACGGTATATGCAAAGTAATTTGGCTTTAACAATTTTTGCAATATTTGTTTATTAAAAGCAAGTATTCAAGCACATGCATGTGTACACAAGTGACAATGGCTGCTATAAAATCAGATATGATTTGTTATCGGAGAACATACTGTAAAAACTGATTATATTGCTTTCTTCTCTCTCTCTCTCTTCATCTCAGTCAATTATATCTCTTTTAAAAATCTTCCCGTTATATCTCAATCATTTTATATCTCTAATCTTTATTTCTTTCCCAGTGTAACCCTCTCTCCCTCTCTCTGAGAGAGCGGAGAGAGAAAGAGAGAGAGAGAGATTCTCTCTTTCTCTCTCTCCGCTCTCGCTCATCTGTCATAAGTTTCATTTCTCTCTCGTGCAGACTAAAAAAAATAAAAAATCCCAGGGTAAACTGTAGTTTCATGAGTTTTAACAAAGAATAAAATAAATCTTAACTAACTGAAAGAAAGAGAAAGGGAGAGAAGAGTGTGTATTTGAAATTAATACACACTGTAGGCTGTAGGCCATATGCTATATTAGAATAAGTCAATGTCATACACACACAGGAACAACAAATTTAGAAGTTTTCTAGTATTTTAATGAAACAGTTGTTACAACAAAATTGAAAGGTCGAATACTTGAGCTGTATACATATTGTTATCATAACGATACACCTCGATAAGACGCCATCTTGATCATGTCAAATTCAACTTTCTGGTGCACATTTGTTTGTTATAAACATGATGAGAGTCTGGATATTGGAAATAGAATTCTGTAAGAACACATCCTACTTCATTTGAATATAATCCACTGTCGGTCACACGTTATGATATAATATAATACAGGTGATGGGATGCGAAACATATGTTTTATCGAATTCTAGAAAGCGACATTAAATCGATGATAAAGTACAGCAGTATATTGTTGCAAACTGCGATTTGATAGTTATGTCTGCCTCATATTTCGGGCAAACAAAAATGAAATGTTATTTTTAACAGTGGTTGATCACTTACTAAAAAGAAGAAATATAATATGTTAAGAGATTTAAAAACATGTATAGACACGAAAAGGCACGAGAGGGTGTGGAAAATTGGTAGATAGTTATTCCTTGAAACAATATAAGGTTAAAACCAATGCACTAATCAAGTTCGTTTTATTTATGTATAAACAAAAATAATCATACGCGTATGTGGATACACCCGAATTTAATTATAAAGTAAAGATGAATATTTTCACAGTTTAGACATGGGCCCTTGTTTCATGAAACTTGTTATCCGTAACAACTGCCACACAACCATGACACATTTGCTCTCAGCCAATCAGATGCGAGGATTTCAGTAGCTTTTAACAATTATTGTAACTTGTTACTGATAATAAGCTTCATGAAAAAGGGACCTGAAATAAGAACAATTACTTAAAAGATTAGTGGTTAATTGCCGTCGTATTTAATGTTAATAGCAACAAAAAACCTTCGCAGATGGTATTATGGCTATAAAGCTTTTGCAGTCTGATCACAAATGATTGGGTTCATGAGAGGATGTTATATACTCCATTGAAACATCAAATAGCTTCTTTAAAAGTGATCGATTTGTGATATTTTGATTAGTTTTAGAGACAGAAAGGTTTAATCGTTGCAGGGAACTTTCAATGCAACACGGACGTTTAATACATACATGTATACTATCCCGTCTCTTTGTCATCTTTTTCTCTCATTAAAAAACAAAACAGTTTTTAATTATGTTGAACCCTTCTTTTGCTCATGAATTCAATCAATATGCTTATGTTTTATGCCTCGATTAATTAAATGCAATTTGGAAAAAAAAGAAAAAAAGGAAGGGAAGTTTTCTACCTATTTCTATAATGAACGAGAAACTGATAAATGCAAGTTCACTTATATACTGCAGTATATGTGGAAGAACTAAAAGAAACAAAATACACCAAAATGTACAACGAGATAGACAATTTCGGAAATAAGTAAAAACTGATTTGTATGAACACTCACAAAAAATGAAAGAAAACGTTGGTAACATTTAAAAAACGAACTTTAAAACGTTTTAAAAAATATCTCATCTAATGTTTTCACATGTTACTACATGCAAAGTCTGCTGGGAAGTGTACAATTTCATTTCATTGATAAAAATGTCATAAATTCGTTACAAAATCTACCTTCTTAATAACGAATTATATATATGCCTTGTAAGTTGTATAGCAAGACACAGGAAAAGTAAAATTGTTGGAAGATCTCACAATAATGAAAGACATAAAATGGTTCTATAACAATTAGCGAGCTGTTCTTGGGACATCCCATTTGACCGACCTCCCATTAGACCCAATGGGCTGTTGTAACCTCAGAAAATTGTAAGATGGCACAATACACCAATATTATCGATCTAGAGGGATGTCGGTCAAACGGGATATCGGTCTCGTGGGCTATAATCTGTATATGAGTTATTGGGCCGTCGGTCTTTATAGGTCGCAGCTCGACGTCTTGCGGAATGAAAACTACAATCTGCAATCACATAACCAATGATCAATCACCCTTTGATATTTTATAGTTGTGTCAGTTAGTCAACGCGACAAACTTCAATATTACAATGAAAATATTAGATCATATCAGATCATATAGCCATATATTAATAGAAATACCTTTCTCCAAATGAAATTAGACCAACTTAAAACAAAGGTTACACACACAAACAAAATCTCACTTATGACGAAACTCAACATTTAAAACCATTTAAAAGTACACGCACGTAATTAAAATTCGTCAAGACTTAGTGTATCTACAGGTGTAGGTGTAAAATACTTTGCTTTATATAATATAATCGGGTCAACGGGTGATTCTGTGCGAATAAGTTGTATTTTCTCAGGTTTTCAGGAGGACCCTGTTAAACACATGGTCAGCTTGGTGTCTGGAAAAGCAGATGGGATGTTCAGATGCGATTCTGAAAGAAAACAAAACACACGATAAAAAATACAGTTAAAACAAGTAGACCTAGATATTTGAAGAAGGCAAAATCAATCGTATAGATTGTTGATGTGAAACAATGACATTATCAATCTCAAGTATATATCGACTCTAACCTCAGGTAAAGTTCTTAAGACCAACACAATTAATAATAACAACATATAAAATAATTTTCAGGACTCCTCAATCCTCTCTCTCTCTCTCTCTCTCTCACACATGGTGCACCCGCAAGCCTACTGTATAACATATAAAATGTGTATTTGAAAAACCAGGGGCCATAACAAGAATTGTTAAGATGTGCCAAAAATGATATGGTTACATTTTTTTTTTCACGTAAGCCTACTGACTGAGATGTATTCATCTTAGTACCAACACTTTTTTTTTGTTTTTTGGTGTAAATATTTAAATATGGAACTGTTTCTTGAAAAAGGTCGTTCTACTATGATATGAGTGAAATAATGCTCAAGGGCAGCACATTTATTAGAGGGTTATAGGTCTATATATACATGTAGGGATGCTCATCCATAACAGGCGCACGAAGCTAATCATGATAGCAAATTACGGGGGGGGGGGGGGGTAAGTAATGGTTAACCCTTTCCTGAAGTCGGAACATGTACACATATTGGTCTGGGTATATGATACAGGCGAGGGCCGGAGTGGGGGCGTACCCCATACCCGCCCATGGATACGCCACTGGCTATATTATAAAATAAAAAAAAAACAGAATGGGTCAGAAGGGCTGAAGTTTTTGTTTCCAATTCATCGTGTCTGTGCCATGGGCCAGCAATGGCCTGGTGGTAGAGTCGCTGCCCGGCAGGCAGTGAATGGCAGCTAGGTTCGAATCCCGCTGGTAATTCCAAGATATTTTTCTGACATTTTGTTTTCAGTATAAGATCGATCACGCAATCTTTACCTACTGGGTGCAAGCCAAAAATATTTTTACAATTATTATGAAATCAGAGCCATCCTTACACACTGAGTTTGGCCAACCCGGTTCGAGTTAAGGGACACAATATGGTGACTACTGCTTTGTTGGGCAAGCACAAAACAAAAGAATATACGCTATGTTGTGACCAAGTGAAACCAAGTTGGCCAAACTCTGTGTATAGATGGCTCTGCATGAAATAATAATAATAATTATAATAATACTCTATTTTTATAAAGCCCTTATTACAATCACTAAGCGCTTCCGAACTTGGAGATTTTCACCCCGGCTTTAGCTGTGCTGCCATTGCAGCGCTCTAGCTTTCCAAACAATTAATTCCTGCCAGGTTCCCATTTACATCTCCTGGGTTGAGTGTGGCAAATGTAGATCAATGTCTTGCCCAAGGACATTAGTGCCGCGGCGAGTCTCGAACCGCTGACCTTGTGATCGACAGTCCGGCGACTTAACCACTTGACCACGGCACCTCTACAAAACTAAGCAAGGGTGCCATCTTACCAGAATGAATGAATGAACTAGAGTAATGTACAGCCTCCTTTCTTGTCTTTGTAGTTGTTGAGCTGACCGACATGCAGCTCTCTTGTCAACAGAAAGTCATTCCCCATTTCCTGCTCGCAGTATTGAACAAGGCTGTGTATTGAATGAAAAGAAGGAAAGAACAATGTATTGCATGGTCTAAAAAAGCATAAGATGATTGCTTCGGGACCCCAACAGGGGCGCTTACCCGGAGGGATGTTTATCAACTATCGATTTGCGATTTATGCGTTGTGTTTGCCTCTTGGACGTTGTAATTAGTACAATAGTGATCTAGACAATTATGACCATTGAATTGATATGAAATTTATAATCAATGCATATCAAATTTAACAAGAAATTAGTTGTTGAACCGATCCTTGCTTGTTTCTGTATGCCATTGTCAACCTTAAACAGAGTCAAAAGCGGCCGATCGATAGCGTATTACATGTAATTAATAAGAATGGTAGCAATTTATTGTCAAGGTCAAAGCTGTCCACTAAGGTCACCCAAGGGATCGAAAAAGGTGGCCACTTTCGACAGGTAGGCTTGTTAGACACGTTCTACAACGCACATAAGTTTCTTTCTCAAGGGAGACGAAATACATTCAGGCAGTCTTAGATAGGGGGCCATTACGACTGTTTGAATTACATTGGTTCGACTACAAATTTACAGTGCACATTATGAATTCAAGGGAATCCGCAAGGCACCTGCCAATATACTCTGGCTTTATCCAAACTATCAAGGCCCGCCTAAAACGTTCAAGTTCCTGGTACCTACTTGTTTTATACACCTGAGTTTAGCATTTCGTTCGGGGGGGGGGGGGGGTCTGTTGTCGGTCTTACAATATATGGACTTTTAGATTTGCACAACGACAACGTGGATTGCTACGATCGACGTCCTTTTAACGCACTGCCATGACACGTATCAGTCCACGCAAATCTAAAAGTCCTTAATGATAGACCGGTTCACTAACATATTAGAATTCATGGATATTTTTTCCTGGGACCTATTATGATAGTGACTAGTTACCATTAACATGCTATTAGTGAATGAACTACAATACTCTGAATCCAGTCTGCATATAGTTACTATATGTTGCTGTGTCGGGCAAGCCTCTGGCAAGCTTTCAGGTGATCAAGAACAACCTCTTTAAAAAA
Source organism: Strongylocentrotus purpuratus (assembly GCF_000002235.5). Classification (NCBI taxonomy): domain Eukaryota; kingdom Metazoa; phylum Echinodermata; class Echinoidea; order Camarodonta; family Strongylocentrotidae; genus Strongylocentrotus; species Strongylocentrotus purpuratus. The sequence continues at coordinate 22,832,047 of NW_022145594.1, read as the reverse complement.
TGTATGCATACAATTTGAATATAATATATGTCAGTAAACCGGTCTTTTCCGTCGGTGTTTCATAGCGGGGAATATGATTATAATACGGAGATTTCCTGACTATGCATGCAACTTAACACATATTTTAACCCAGGCCCTTCCGCTCTGAAATATCATCCCTGCAGAGATTAAAGATCATAATCTTCTTTTCCCATTAGGTGTTGCTGTGTTTTTCTCCCCGTCTCAAAATCGAATGACTAGGAAATTAATAATGATCCATGTGTTTGATGTATATGGTCCATCAATCTGCTTCTCTACCCATTCTTTTCGAGTTAATATCCCACTTTCTGCGCTTACGTACTATTATCAATAAAACTAGGTTCATGTTTTTCTTTAAATTTCCTCATTATTTTGATATCCACATAAAAGTTTGTTGTTTGCAAGAAACACATAAAGCAATTTTAAAGGTACTAATTCAATGTCCAATTAAGATAAAAATAATACCCTCTAAGGCCCGAATTCACGAAGGAGGTTTGTCGACAAACCTTGGTTTTCGTACGTCATATGACGCGTTTTACGCCTTTTTTACAAACCTGGTTTGTAAAGAACAAAAGGAGGTTTGGCGAAACAAAAGGAGGTTTGAGCTCAAACCTTGGTCTGAGCTCAAACCTTGCTTTATGAATTCGGGCCTGAGAGTCTACATCCGGGCTGTTATAGTGGGCCCTATGTAGAAAATTGATTTTTGGTCAAAAACATTCTCAAAGCGAAGCTGGTTGCCTTTTGATCGAGGAATATCTACACAAAATCAATGGTGATGCTTTTATTTAGATTAACCAGAGTGATTATGAGTCTCTTTTTATTTCTACAAGGAAGTGTTTCGTCTCACTCAACAACTAGTCTATGCGCTTTATAACCGTCTATTTTTGTAATTGTTGTGATAACTAAATCTATTTTTATAGGAAAAAGGAGACCTGCCAATAGGGTTTGTAATTATATACAGAGAGTAGGCCTACATCAACACATGTAAAATGAATTTGCTTTATTCTTTCTGTAAACACAAACTACATCGACATGCTGCAACAAAGCATTTTACAACAGTGATAAATAATTATTAAGTGTTCTCCTTACATGCTCCTCTTAAAGGCTCATACAAGTTTCACATTTTACGTGTTTTTAAACAAACTTATTTTCAAGGCTGTGTCGAGCATTGTCGATTGGTGGGTCTGCAAAGTAGAGCTTACATTATGCACTTAATCCCTCGATGAGAGGATAAAATAATGTATAATGGTATTCCAAATATAGCTCACTATTTTAAATAAACAAACATAATATTGACATTATTAAGACATAGAAATGATGTTAACTTTTATTCTACTTATTTTGTATGAATTCATACAATGTACCAGTTGTACCTTGTATTTTGCTGTACGAAATACTTAAATCCTTGTATTGCAGAATGAATAAAGACTAAATAAGTCATATGAATGGAGCATATTTTATCATTACTTTATTTTTGATAATTTTCACTACATCAGTACAGTATATATCACATGTCTTTATCAGCCATAACGATTCTTCTCTGTAACATAATTTATGAAGTCCGAAGTTATTCCAATATATTGAGTATATTTCACATATAATATATCAGCCATAACTTTTCTTCTCTCTAGCATAATTTATAAAGTCCAAAGTTATACCAATATATTGAGTACATGTCCATATCAGCCATAACGATTCTTCTCTGTATCATAATAAGTCCGAAGTTATACCATTACAATGAATATACATGTCTATATCAGCCATAACTATTCTTCTCTGTATTATATAAAGTCCAAAGTTACTCCAATATAATGAGTATGTTCCCAGTGTCTACAGTGTATATCACCAATCAGAATATACTTACTCAGCTGTGCACTGTGAGACTTTAACCCGCTCCACATTGAGTTCCCTCTGAAGCTGATCAATGTTCTTGTGAAGCGCCATTTGAGTTGACGAAGAAGCCATTTCGAAATATCAAAGAGCTTTTAAAAATGAAAGATATAATAGCTCCAATATCCAATCCAATATATAGATCCAATCCGAATCTATATCATGTGTTTGTACAGGGCAGTGATATAATTCCACAACAGCTGTGCTGGTTGTCCGCCCGCTTTGATATTACGTTCCAAGAAAAATCGGTTCGCGGTCCCTGTTGCGCGATCTGTCGAGTAGCAGATATATATTCGTTGATATATTTCCCTATGGTTTATAATGTATCCAAAGTTTAAGCACCGATCTTCTGGACTAGCTAGGCCTGTTCCTGGACTCGTCTGGTATGCCTTATTGCCTTGGCTTTTAATTAATGTGTGCTTTGATGTACACAGCGTTTCCTGTTTGGACGGCGACGCAGTGTTATAAGCCGATTAAACACCAATGAGAGAATGGTACAGCTTCACTGGCAGATCGAGTACAAGTTTACCCCGCCCTTTGTTGTTAAGAACACACCAGTGCAACAGACCCGGTGGATAGCTAGTCCTCCCTTATCAGAGTACACAATAAATCATCGAGCGCATTAGTATTGGCGTCTATTGGGGGTCCAAAATGTGTGCTGTTGGAATGGACTTTGCTCGATCCAGTCTGCCTGCATTCGGAACGACTCTTGCATAAAAAAATGCTGTATCTCTTCTCGAAAAACACAAAACGCCGACATAATCCATTGACTGAGTCACGCACGGCGTATTCTAGGGGACAATAGTTTGTAGTCCTATTGAGGGGCGTAGGCAGCTGTTTCCCCATGGGAGGGGTTAAGCACATGAGGTGCTTGAGAAGTTTGAAAAGGTTATTTTTTTAGCGTTTTATTCACCCCATGGAGTAGGAAAATATTTCATCTTCCAAAATTGGGTGATGTTCTCTCTCTCTCTCTCTCTCCCCTCTCTCTTTTTTGCTCTCTCTCTCTCTCTGTCTCTCTCTATCTCTCCCCCTCTCTCTTTTTTTCCTCTCTCTTTCTATCTTTCTCTCTCTTTTTTCTCTCTCTGTCTATCTCTCTCTCTGTCTATCTTTCTATCTCTCTCTTTCTGTCTGTCTCTCTCTCTCTCTGTCTCTCCCTCTCTCCGTCTCTCTCTCTTTCTCTCTCTCTCTCTCTTGCTGCCTCTCTTTTTCTCTCTCTTTTTTCATAAATTATTATTATTATATTAAATGTACATGTCTTTGTTAGTTTCTGTTTCTTATTTTTGTTATGAATATGACCAATCCCAAAAATGTATATTGTTTATATATATTTCTTTCTAATACAACGAAAAATAAATACTTTTGCTACTACTACTACTACTACTTCTATATCCGGATCCTAAATATTGCGAGCGAGCGAAAGAAAGAAATGCCACTTTCATTCTGGCAAACAAATGTTTAGTCATTAATATACATTAGGTAAAATGTAAAATTATATGTCGTTGCCAGGAATTATCTTGATTTATCAATTCTGCGTCGAGTGTAGCGAACGAGGGAATTTTTTTTTTTTTTTGCCTTGTGGTATAAATTTCATCCCGATATAATAGTGCAATGAATAATATACGGACAGGGAGGTGCCCAAGTATTGTCATATTATCATAATAGGGTCATAGGGATATTAATGGACCTCACTGCCTTACACTGTCCCGTTTCTAAATTTTGCGAGCGAGCGAAACGAGCTAGGAAAACGACACTTTACTATCTCTGAAATTGTAGTTCCTCATCTAAGTAAGGTTCGATATCTTTTCGGTATCGACGAGGACGGCGAGGCAAATATTTCTTTCTCAGACTCAATTTTTTATATATAATTTGGTCATAAGGAAAAGGAAGAGACAGATATTTCTTTCTCAGACTCCATTTTTTATATATAATTTGGTCATAAAGGAAAGGAAGAGACTGGATTTCCAACAACTGTCTAGATTTGACTGTACTCGGGAAGGGAGGGGGGGGGGGAGTTGTAGAGTTTGGGAAGCAGCTATGGGAATGAAGGGGGAGGACGGAGTAATATTGTATGTGTGTCCGAGTATGTGAGCGTGTGTGGTGTGTCTGTCAGTCTGTGCGTAAGGCTTCTGATCTATAATAATCATTCAGTATAATTAATTTGAAGACATTATGTACCGTGTATTAAACTAGATTATGCATTTCTGAGGGATGTACAATTTTCTTTACATGTTGGTATGTTACGTAAATCAATGAAGGTGTATAATTTTTGTTGATATTTTGTACTGAATGAAAGCAATAAAGAATGCTAAAAAAAAACCCACAGTGCCTGGATAAGTATTGTAAATATTTATCTCAATTTCTTATTATTGTTTATAGTTTTCGAGGATATATCTGAAAAATTACATACACTATCCGGCGGAAGAACGTCATTATAAAAGCATAAATGACACACATTCATAAACCTGATATATATATATATATAAAATCACGTATACGTCTTTTAACACTGTTTGTTATTTCATGTATTTGTAATCATTTTTGTGTGTACAGGGCCTCTCAGAAAACAGTATTCATACCGAGAGAGTTACCCTGTCTAAATAAAACGAATAAATTAAAAAAAAAACACATTCAGGATGATAATGAAAACCATAGGAAACGAACAAGAATACCTCCAAAGCTGAGCAAGAGAAATAAAATCAGAGTATTTGAATTTGCTATGGTTATAAATTGTGACAAAACAACACAATATCTAAAAGTATAGGTTATAAAGTGTGACAAAACAACAAAACATCAAAGAGTTCCCACCTCTGAAATACTTTTTGAAGCCCCATTGCACTACTTATAGCTACTTGCGCCCTCCATTGGCGACCATTGGTCCATTGGTCTCCATGCAATGATCCTCTTTTTCTTATGTAAATTGAGAGCTTATTTGATGAGATAGCCACATGTCAGAGACCATGCAGGGAGGTCTAATCCCTCCTGGCCAAACTAGTGCGGTGGGGCTTTAAAGTATTTCTTGTCAAGAATCAGGAAGTATCAAAATGTATTACTATTTCAGTAAAGTATGATAACATCCTGAGGTATTTTGCACAACTTGTAGCATGCCAGCAACTAACCAATTTAAGTATACATTATGGTGTACACGAATTACGGATGATGAAATCAATCATATATCAAATTGAATCAGATTACATCGAATGAAATCAAATCATCTGCATATGCAACACTAATTAGACTAAAACTTGAACAAGATAAAACAAAATCACTGTCTTTATAAAAACAATGTAGGCATCTTCCTGATGAAAATTGGATAACTTGAGTTGAGAAGGGGAATTTTTTTTCTTAAAACCGAAACAGAAGGTAATCCACCGTGGAACAGCACGGTATGGGGATCAGGGCCCTGTTACATAAAACTTGATATCAATAACAAGTTACAAGCTACTGTTATAAGCTGCTGAAATCATGGCATCTGATTGGCTGAAAGCAAATTTATCATAGAAATTTAGCAGTTTTTATAGATAACAAGTTTTCTAAAACAGGCCCCAGGTACACCATAGAGGTATTATTACAAAATGATAAAATGAATAATAATGAATGAATGAATCTGAACTTACGACGTCACAATGATTGTGACCAAAAAAGTATGTTTTGTTAATACTTTTGGAATATTATGGCAGACATGTTCTCGGCAAAAGTTCTATGGTGAGGACGTGGCTCCACCAGTATAGAAAATGAAATCGCATTCGGTGATAACAAAATATCACGCTTTTGACATTGTGGGACATTCGGAGACATTCGGTGACATTTGGAAAACCGAAGGTAGTCCATCGGGGCACAGATCGGGGTGAGGCTCTTTATACATGTCAGGGGAAACATAATTCTGACTGTTATCTTTTTCTTTATACATTGCTCGACACACTTTAGGTGAAAAATCACACAGCGTTTTTTCAAATTGATAACTATAATGATTTTTATTTTAATGCTAGGTTGTCCTAAAGCTGAATTCTGGCAAAACAGAGTTTTTCTTCATTACCAAATCACCAAATCATTTGAATCGGTTCACTGACCTGTGACGTATTTTGCGAGCTCACCTCCTATTTTCCCTAGCTGTAGGCCTACTACAAAACTTCAACAATCTATATTTTTCTTTCATTCAATCCTACATCCATCCTACAGTGTACGTATAATCATTGCAAATACGTCTTTATACAACCCGTGTATGAAAAAAAATCTATTCCATCATCAACTAAGAAAATCTAAGTTTATGAAATTTTCTCGCGGTACAGAACAAATTGGAGAGGAGCTCGCAAGATACATCATAGTATTGTTAATTTGTGTTTAACTGTCAACAACTTCAAACATTCATAACTTGCCTGTTTTTAGTAAACGGATATGGCTCGAAATGATTTTTTCGCACATTATTGCTTTTATCAACATTTACTATTTTTAGTCCTGATTGATCATTCTTTTCTCTTAAATACCCATTCCTTTCTCATATATCATAATTTATGCAAAAGAGAAGACATTTTTCAACTTTAACATGGTAAACATAACGTTGAACAAAATTATAATTCTCAATTTTCATGCTCATGATAAAACATAATTTTTGGGATTAAATATCAAAGACATCAATACTTTAACGATTTTTTCTAATATTTTGATTGATGATTTCATATCATGAACATATTTGTCAGGTTAATAAAGATAAGATAACTACGAAAACACTATATTGAAGATATAAACATTAGTAATATTATACAGACATCGTCGAAGAAACATTGAAAATCGTTGGGCCAGCGATTGTCGATGGCAGGTCTGAACGGAACACAAACGAATATACGAAAAGGGAAAGTCCCTCTGACGTTATCAGGCAACGGCGATTGTGATTGGTCAAAAATGATGTCATTCCCTCTTGCATCAGCTTTACGTCTATTTTTAGTGCACGACGGAATGACGTATTCGGTGCGATTACAAACGTATTGCATCAGCTGGTGTATATAAACAACGATCTTCGCGTTGCAACATCAGTTCGCGAAAATGTAACTTGCAAAACAAAACGACGTTAGATTTGCTGAGAAATGGAATCGTAATGAAGCAGATCAACTCCTACAGACAGAACACAGAAGGCGAGAAAATGACGAACTCTATACAAAACATAAACATGAACCACAACGCCTCCATGATGCGCCGGCAGAAAAAACGGAGTTCACGGAGTAATTTTAACGGGTACTACCCGCAGCGTCCCCCGAACTCCGGGCAGGATGGGTCGCGTGCCCTTCGCTGCTGGCCAAGCGAAGGCTAGGCCTAGGCATCGAACCAGGCACAGCAAATCTCGGTTCCATACCCAAAATAAGAACCAAGAAGGACAAATTAAGGTGCAACAGACACCTTGTAATATTTATCTCGGAGAGAATTTCGCTACCAAGTTGCAGGCGGCCTTCCAGTTCGAGAGATCTCTCCAACAAGCCGACTTTGAAGACGGTTTTGTGCAGTGCAGGTTCGATCCTTTCAAGCGATATCATGAGATGACTTTGTCAGGCATGGCAGCGAGAATGAAGGAGTGCCCCAATGCAGGTGGAGATTCAGTCGAGTCTGAAGTCTTGAGGTAAGAATCAATAATACTTTAATCACTTTTTAAAAATCCTGTTTTTGTGCTCATCTCACATCTGCTGATGATTTGTTCGCTGTAAAATTGATTAATCACTATTGTGAGGTATTTCTAACTCAGGGCTTAGATTAATCCAAGGCCACCAAGGCCATGGCCGTGGATGCCCCTCTCATTGGCCTTGGAGATTTTTGTGCCCTTTCCAATTCTTCCTATTTGTGCTGTAATATAGGAATGTGCCCTACAGAAAGTGACCTTAATTGCCCTAAAAATATTGAAATTTAAGGCCTGCAAACTATTTGTTTGCATAGATTTGTTGGCAAAGGAGCTAGAGAAGAGTGTGTTATCTGTGATATGATTACATGTACTTTATTCTTGATGTCTATATCACCTGATTTATAACATGCATGTGTAACCACACATGGTTATATATGTTTATTTTCTTTTTTATATGTTTCTTTTTTAACTTCAACATATTTGTGTCACAAAACTGTTACCTGCTTCACATGGGGCAGTTGCATTGTATTTAAAATTCCTAGCATCAAATGCAATTATTGCATTTTATATATAAATAAAACAAAAAAGCCGTGTGTGCAGCAATTGTTGTCCCATCTGCTTGTGTATCTGGCTTTATCTTTAGGGCTCTGAATCGAAAGTTATTGAGCCAAAAACCACCTAAATGTGTAAAAAAAAAATATTGCAAAAGAGTTAAGATCAGTATATCACTAGTACCCTAATTATGCCTCCACAGCTTGGAGTTGCTCCATCGCTGCTTTGGAGCCAAGTTGTTGAAGACGGAGATGGAGGTCAAATACTTCCCGTACGGGGGCTCCATCGTAGACTACACCTGTGAGATGTTTGGGGTCAGTTTGGGCGTGTCTGTTACCAGGGCGATGAAGTACAAGGGAGAGTTTGAGAAGGAGGATGCAGAGAAGTTGTTGGGCAAGAAGTTGAGGGGTGAGTTGAGGTCGTCCATGTATGGGAAATGAGAATGTCTTTTAGTATTAAAGCTCATTTTATAATGATAATGTATACTCAGAAAAAATATGTACATAAAATATCACATCGATCCCCAGTGATTCTTTGGGTAAGGGGTGAGGCACATATTGTCTCCAATTTTGCCGGCAAACCCCTCCCGCCGCCCCCTCCCACATTTATCAGCACCTTGTCTATGAAAATCAAAGAAGGAATGGGTTTTAATCAATTTTGGCTGAGGGGAGGGGGGGGGGGGGACAGTTATCGTTGTGTTTTGTAATATATGGTAGATTTGCTCAGCACCCCTCCCCCCCCCCCCCCCACCTGACAGTCATCAATTAGTGATTTTTGCACTTCGTGAAAGCAGTTGCAAAGGTTTTTACATCAGTAAAACTATATGATATAAAAAGAAATTGCATTGTGAATGTGTCCCTGGTTGATATATTGCGTGACCAAGGAAATTCAAATTTCCGCTGCCTAATCATGCAGATTTTGTTACATACTGGATGTTGTCCCAGACTCCCAGATAATTTTTGTGGAGATTGCGACATTATGGTTAATTCTTCACAACGATTCAATTCTATATGAAATTGAATACATCTACATGCATGATGCATGTTTAATAGTTGAATATGCATGGTAATACGGACACCATCTTTATACTTCTACTTCATTTTCTTGTTCTCAGGTATTGTGAACGCTACCCAGAATGCATTGGATAAGTGGTCCAAACAGATCCTCCACATTTGGGCGACCTCCTCCAAGGTCGCTGATGTCTTGACCTCTGTTTACCGTGACCTTTCACCTCAGTTGAGAATCAATACTGTTGTATTGGTAACCATAGTAACCACTCCCCAGCATTCCTTGTTTCAGAACTCAAGATGACCCAAGCTAGAATCTGTCGATAGAATATCATTTTCCTGGAAATCTCTCTAGTTTTGATCTGCTCTTACACCGATTTGTTGAAATATCTCTTGAAAATTAAGTTCCTATAACATGTTGATTTGTGTATATATTCTGACACTAGTATGTTACATGTTATGTGATTGTGATAATTAATATTTTTTTGAAATATTAGAGCTTTCATGTTTTATATCCATTTTGATATTTTTTTACCTAGTATTGTTTTGTAAAAATCCTATGCAAATTTCCTGGAAATCTCTCTAGTTTTGATCTACTCTTACACCGATCTTTTGAAATACATGTTTCTCTTGAAAATTAAGTTTCTATTACATTCTGACACTACCATGTTATGTGATAGTGATAATTAATATTCTTTTGAAATATTGCTAGAGCTTTCATGTTTTATATCCATTTTGATATTGTTTTACCTACCGTAGTATTGTTTTGTAAAAATCCTATGCAAATTTCTAAGAAAGCTGAAAGCTTTTAAAAATTGGTAACTCTTCATGCTTTAATGTTCTGTAACTTTATGCAATTTTTTTTAAAGAGGTTGAACTTTTTACCATGTGACTGAAGCACACATGCATGCTATGGTATGAAAAATAACATGTGGTGAAATTTTTTCTTCACAATTGTATGCGAATCTGATCAGTGCGAATATGAAATATTCTTTTAATAGCAGCAGGGACTAGCATTGTAGGCAGCCCCCACAAATAAAAAAGAAAGAAAAGAAAATGCAATAAATTATCAATAATTCATTGCATTTTGCCCCTATCTCAAACATAACAAAAATCCTCTGTGTGGCCATGCCTTGAACCATAATGCATGGCCTATTTGTATAGAAGGTCATCAATGGTCTAAATTTGTGGAATATTTGTAATTTCTAATGTGATTATATATGTTTTTAAATTAACCTTATGAGTTTTTGCTTTTGCCCATAAGTCCCAAATTAGGAGAGTTAAAAGGGTAAAGGAAGGGGGGGGGGGAAAGAGAGATGGAGAGAGAGAGAGAGAGAGAGAGAGAGAGAGAGAGAGAGAGGGGAAAAGGGGGGGGGGGGAGACAGAGGGCTTGAGAGAGTGTTCAACTTTAATCATTACAGTAAACCATTTGTTTATTGCATGATATTGTAAAGACTGAAATTTAAGTACCAGTACTTTTATTAATAGTATGCTATGCCAAAATTATCTCCTGGTATATAGTTTATAATTTTGTATTTCAAACTGTTTTGTTGAGGAGCATTTCTTTTGTTTCACCAATAACCTATATTTAATTAAACAAAAACATATGACTGAAAAGAGTTTTATTGATAATGATGAGGGAAAAAAGGATTTAATGTAGGTGTCATGTCTCACATTCTACTTGGAAAATATAAAGATCAGATATTTTTATATAAAATGTCAATTTTACAGAGTAATCAGAATATCTTGTAACCTGTGCATTTTGATGAACGTTGTGAAAGGTACAGTCTGTTTTAAACTGACAAAACTAATTTGGCTAAATTTGAGACTATCTTTATAAAAGGAACTACTAGTATTCAGTATAGAACTGGTAATGCAGGGCATGTACCAGGTGCATTGTTTAATATGTGTAATTTTTTTGGAAGCTAAATTATTAAAATATTCTCAACGTACAATGTACATGTTTTGCATCTTTACTCTTTCTTGTCAGTGATTTGTTCAGGGAAAAAAAAAATCAGAACATTTTGGGGGCTACTTTTCAAGCTTGCTTGCATGAAAATAACTGTGACTCTTTAATTTGTTTCGCATTGAACTCTATGCACATTTTTTTGGGCTCTTTTATGACTTTCGGGGGCTCTTTTGGGCATTTCGGGGGCTAATTCGCCCTGAGCCCCCGTGTATTTTTTTTCACTGGATTTGTTTCTCCTAATGGCTATTTTGCATGTGATGCAGGAAACCATAGCGGGTTACCGAGGTGGATTACTTTTTTCCAGGAAACCAAATGAAATGAAAAGTATCTACATGCAACATAAACTTTTGCAGTTCATGGCATCATCATACGCGAACAATTTATATTTAGGGTCAACTTGATCACACTGTTCTTCAAATAGGCAACAATCACGTTTTTCTTTTATTGATACATCGTTCAAATAATATGTGATATATCTGAAAACAATATACATGGGTGAGAATGTTGTAAACAAATTGAAATATTTGCCAATTTTGATAGAAAAACAATGATTTTTTGAATATTTTGACGTGTTGCCAATCATGATTTTAAAGCTTATATTTCTTTATTAAAGGTAAAGATCAGTTTTGGAAATGCCCCCCTCTCAAAAATGAAATGGAAGCTCTTATTACCAATCATGTGAAACAATATATGTGATGATACAAATTTTGCAGAAAAACCGCCTACTATATCTATTTGGACCTGATAGATATCGCGCACGTGTCGCGTAGTCCCATATACATCTTTCTGTGTTACTTTACCAAGACTGGGCAAAATTTCTTATCATTTTGATGATTAGAGAACCTTGCAGTACACACCTATACTTATATGCTAGATGATCAACCTTTCTGAACAATTCCACAACGTTTCTTTCACAATGCAATCACATGACCATAACTGGTCTTTATCTTTCTTCCTAGCATCAAAACGCTGTATATAGTCATGAAACAAAAATGAATGCTGTGTATGCAGAAAGGTTTGCTCTTCTTAATCGTGTATCTGGCATAATTTTTACTGAGGACTCTGAATCCAAAAGTCATGGGGCCAAACCACAAAATGTGGAATGACCGTCTTGTAAGGGTTAAAGATGAAAGACACATAGGTCAAACGCAAGGTCACAAAAAAAGTCATTCAGAAAGCCAGCACTTCAAATAAAAATGAAGAGAACAACAGATTGTTAACAATTATTATATATAAAAGTTTAATTTGAAATCAATCTACTGACATTTACCGAGTACAAATAAAAGTAACATTTAAAAAATAAACGATTTATCATTAATCTTGGCATCAGAGCCAGGTTTCCATGACAACAAGTATATATGTATCATCTTATAAATACAAGGAAGTTTCTTGAGAGGAATTTCACGATATTATTTTTGCAGTAACTCCCAGTTTCTCATTTGTATGCAGATCATGTGTACATGATTTCCATACTGAGCAGTTGCAACCAAATTCTTTCTCAGGTTTTTATCATCTTGTATGTTCAATGGCAGTTCAAAGTGAAGAGACCATGAATGACCACCAAATAATAGTTTATTGCTGTTTGGTCTACAAGCAGTTTGTCTACTTCCCAATTGGTCTTTTCCATTATGGTTTACACCCAGCCAGTCTATGATCCACTTGGTCTAATACTCATTTAATCATAAATCATAATCATTAAATGATTATTAGACCTTATACATGTAGATAGTAGATGAAATGGGCATTAGACAAACTGGGAATTATGGTAGACTTAATGAACTTGTTATTATTAGACTAAATGAACAATAGACCAAATGTTTAGTAGACTAATTGGAGATTAGACCAAATGGATATCACCCGAAATGGACATTATACAAAATGATTAGACCATGTGGATAGTAGACAGGTTGTGTGTAGACCATATGGGAATAGACTGGCTGTGTAGTAAAAAGGAATTGGTTGTAGACCAGGGAAAAGAATTTAGGGGGCTACTTTTCAAGCTTGCCTGCATAAAAATAACTCTAAAATTTGTTTTGCACTGAACTCTACGCAAATTTACGGGGGCTCTTTTCTGATTTTCGGGGGCTCTTTTGGGCATTTTGGGGGCAAATTCACCCTGAGCCCCTGTGTATTTTTTCACTGAGACATCCCGCTTTGTGCATTTCAGAATAATCACTGCAAGGTGACGAAGGTGCTTCATGAATACCTTTTGTTTGACCTCTAGAGGAGAATACTTCCATGTGTATGTGCCGTCAATGAACAAATGAATGATTACATAACTTTCATGAGCACGAATTCAGTATTCGTCTCGATGGATGTATACCTTTTGTTTGCCCTCTTGAGAAGAATGCATGTACTTTCACACGTATATTAGAGATTGTGCAGTCAATGAATGATTACATAACTTTCATGAGCATGAATCCAGTATTCATCTAGATTTTACCATTTTGGGACAAATGACCCTTATCTGACCATGCACAGATTGTTTTTACAAAGCGGTTTATTCTGATAATCTCATTTCAATAACAACGTTCTACCATGCCACAGGCCCTTTAAAGACCATGCTTAATTATATTTTTTTCTTGCAAACGTGATTTAGATCATAAAACGTGTATAATTAAATCACAATTTTATATTTTCTCACCCACAAATGACAAGACTTCTTTTCTCACAATAAAATATCTTATTATCCATTAGTTTGTTACTATTTTTTTTTCCTTCATAATATATAACTTTTTTAAACTTTACATCAGAATTTTATATTTCCCCAAATATCTAACATAAAAACATAAATGTAAATTTCTTCCTTTTAGCAAAGATGGTTACACCTTAATATAAAACACAAACCTCACAGTTATGCATTCATCTGTAATTCAGTATTTTTCTCACACAGACATTATTATTTATCCAAGAGTCATCCAAGCACCTTTTAAAAGCTGTCATTCCATATATGTGCCATGCTATTATACATACACAAATCTCTGTTTTTGCTAACCAGTACCTCCTTATCCCAAACCACCTATTAATTAAAAACATAAATTTATGGCACAAAATAGTAAAACATAATTAAAAAGTTAAATGATTACGAATTACTTTCCAAAAATGATTGCACTTAGATACTAACATTATGTATCTTAAAAGGACTGTAATACAGGTGAAATTAATAACAAAAGTGGAAAGAATAAGAGAAAGTGAAAAAAGTTCCAATAGCAACAGACATTAATTTAAGAAAATTTGTTAAAGGATGAAATATAACAGAACAATTTAAATCAAAACGTAACAATCAAAAGGTAATTAAGAATAATTTATCAGAAAATCACATTAAACAAGGAAAGCCTTTACGTCGAGTCTCTACATACCTAACAAAACAAAAGAAAACAATGGGTAAAAAAAAGTTTGTATACACTGTAGAACATTGTTTGAAACAACATTTTCAACCCTCCCCCCCCCAAAAAAAAAAGAAAGATTAAATCTGGTTCCTGTTTCATAAAACTTGTTATCAATCAGGTAACAATAGCTGTTATAAACTACTGAAATCTTGGCATTTGATAGACTGAGAGTAAATTTGTCATAATTCGTAAGTGTCTAACAGTTTCGTCATCATAATTTTTCTCAAAATTTCATGGTTTACATCATCATATCTGGATGAGACCTTATGATTCTCAAAACTTTTATTTTGGTAAAAATTAAAATGATAAAAGAGCGATGAAAAATATAAGACAATCAAGCTAACATGCTCAACTTGACATAATGTTCCTATCACATGATCTCATACAATTACCAGGATGTTAATGTTAAAGTGAGCTATAGCTTTCACTGAATATGTTTCCCTGCAAGTTTTTGTTTTTCATTTGTCTGTTTTTCGTTGGTCTAAACTAAACAAAAACAACTTCTCCACAATAAACAAATCACAGTTACTTGAGTTTTGAATTCCATTATCATTATCAAAGACAATCATTAGCCTGCCACGATTTGATATTATCAAATGCAGTGGTATAGTGGTTCATTAACTTGGCTCTCTATCCAAGGATTGAGGTTCAATTCTCTGCCCACCATTAACGTCCTTTAACAATTAATTAATTAATCGCATTTGCCACCCTTCACCCAGGTGAATATGAGTACCCGATATGCTAGATCAATGCATATTTTGCAGACGGCATGCAATATCACTACATATTTTGCAGATGGCTATCAACATTCAACAGGATAATTATGTTGGAGCGCCAGGTGTGTCATGGCTGACAGAAATGTGCAACATATCAGAACCCACTATTATCATTAAAGTGTATGTAAAATATAATCCAATACAACAAAACAATCTAGGATTTCAAATGGGAGCATGTGTGTTTGTTTATAAAACATTAAAATTTGTAAACAAAGCTGCTGCAAAAATAATTCTTTTCTGTATGATTCCTCGTTCCATGGAGAGGCAACTGAAACTTCACCATTTCAAAGCCAAGATCAGTCCACGAAATTTACATTTCATTACGGTAGATAATTAATTTTAAGTAGGTCTATGGACATTTCTTATGCTACATTATACATATTTGGGTATCTTCATCACATTCACAGGTTGAAAAACTAAAATTGCATATCTTGTGATTCCTAACACATATCCCAACACATCATGAACATTTATTATATTTAAAGAGGATGACATACCCTAACAAGTCAAATATTATGAATGGCAATGGCAATATACCATACAGCCTTCTGCAGCATAGCAAGGATGTTTTTCCATAAAGGATAAATTTAAAGAATTCAGTAACGTGGTCAAGTATTGTTATGAAGCATATTAATTTCAACAGTCTGCTAATGATATACCGTACACTATGAATATGACGGACAAAGAAAGAGGACAAAATATACAGTTCTTCATTCTACCCTCAACAATTGCTGTGGTAGACAAATGAACATCCCTTCACTGCTATTATGTAAAAATGTGTAAAACAGGTGTCACATGCATATTCGCCAGTTCTGCACATTTTTACATAATAGCAGTGAAGGGATGTCCATGACAGCAATTGTTGAGGGTAGAATGAGGAACTGTATTTTTGTCCGCTTTCTTTGTCCGTCATGTTCCTAGTGGTAGTTGTAATACCAACATCATCACAGCTTGCAACATGGTACTGCATGCACTTTTAAGTATGTGCATTTAGTGATGTGAAAGTGTAATCTCTAAAAGCAAATCAGGCAGTGTGTCACTCCTGACGACGGATAGTCAACCTGTTAGAAACGTCAAGCCACTCCTGCCACCCATCCTCTCCAAGCACTATAGTTCTCCTTAGAACTATAAGCTAAGATAGATAACCAACAGTCTTTTTCAAGACTACACCAACAGTCCTTTTCAGGACTACACACCCTCAAGAAAGATTACTGAGAGTCCTTTTCAGGACTCCTCAATCCTCCCTCTCTCTCACATGGTGCATCCGCAAGCCTACTATATGTCATAAACTTGTTATCACTATTTGATTAAAACTATTGATGTACGATATACTGAAATTCCTGAATTTGATTGGCTATGAGCACACTTGTCAAAGAGATATATAGCATTTGCTATAGATGATCATTTTATTTCTTATGAAGCAGGGATCTCAATCCAACATACATGTACAGTACAGTCAAACCTGTCCATCAAGGCCACCAAATGGAAGCAGAAAAGTGACTGCTGTAAACAGGTAGCCGCTATACAGTGAAACCTGCATATAAAGACCGCACAAGGGACACACGAGTAGTGGTCTCTGTTGGCAGATGGTCTTCATATGTACAGGGTCCTTCAGTACAGGTTTCAATGAGAAACCGTTTTCAAGGGAAATGCAAAATGTGGTCTTTATAGACAGGCCTTTCCATACAAGTGGTCGCTACTAAAAGCAGGTTTGACTGTAATATAGATGCGGTCACTTTGACAGGTTCCATTTTAGACACTTCACAAATATGTCTCCCTGTCTTCAAATGCCACTGGTGCACATCTCCTGGGGGGTGTTTCACAAAGATCCTAAGTTGAACTTATCTCTAAGTTAGACTTAAAATTTATGGAAAGCCGTTAGCATCATTGAAAATATTTTGTAGAAGTTATTTTAAAAGGCATAAAATGTTAATTCAAATC
Source organism: Strongylocentrotus purpuratus (assembly GCF_000002235.5). Taxonomy (NCBI): domain Eukaryota; kingdom Metazoa; phylum Echinodermata; class Echinoidea; order Camarodonta; family Strongylocentrotidae; genus Strongylocentrotus; species Strongylocentrotus purpuratus. The sequence goes on along the minus strand of NW_022145594.1, from coordinate 22,814,903 downwards.
ATTTATATTTTCTATTATCATGGGAGATTTCATGTTCTTGATGTGGAATTTATGAAAAGTCTAAAAGAATTGAATTTTCGCTTTCGAATATATTTCATTTTAAGGCTACAAATGGCTCTCCATAATATTTAAGTCCAACTTAAAGTTAAGTTGGACTTAGAATCTTTGTGAAACACCCCCTTGGCCTACTATTTCAATATTCCTCTATTTCTTTACAATACAAAATCTTACACGAACATGTCACCTCCGTCGTCACTCTTTCAGAATTAGCCGGTTTCCATGGCGATCATAAAAGCTCACTGCAGAGTCATCATCATATCAAGCTCCCTCTTTACACCCCGTTGACTACCGAATTCTCTAATCCCAATAGACTTAATACAGGAAACACCTGGCTCCAGTAGACGAAGGGTTAAGAAAAGATGGCTATAATCAAGTCACTGGTTCCTACGCGCTGTCCTTCATTTTAATTTTGTGGCCAGTTTGCCTGTATCTTTCTTCGTTACCCTCTGGGCATCTCTCTCCATCTTCTTCCGTCGTTGCTCGGCAGCGCGTCTCTCCCGCTCCGCTAGCTTCTTCTCCCTGATGACCTGGTCCGCCTCCCAAGCTAGATCGTCTCCGGCCTCCTCCCCCCAACCATTGTCATTCTCTGACCAAGCGCCTAGCTCATCCTGAAAATAACAAGAAAATTGGTTCAAATGAGTACTAGATTGATCCTGGCGCAGATAAAAAGAGCTTCCTCTCCCCAACCATCGTCGTTCTCTGACCAAGCACCTAGCTCATCCTGAAAATAACAAGAAAATTGGTTTAAATGAGTACTATATTTATCCTGGCACATATAAAAAGAGCTTCCTCTCCCCAACCATTGTCGTTTTCTGACCAAGCGCCTAGCTCATCCTGAAAATTAAAATTAAATTGGTTTAAATGAGCACTAGATTGATTCTGGAACAGAATAAAAGAGGATAATTGGAGATGACTATTCCATGAGCATCTCCCCATGCAAGACTGCTTGACTAGCATAACATGGAACTTTAAAAGTGCAGTGTCTTTTTTTGATTTTACATTACCATTATACAGAATAACATTTGCAGCTGATGTGTCAGATTTTAAAGGGATGGTCCACCTTGATATTAAGTAGGTTTTAATAGAAGCACAAAAATGAGAGAAACAGGTCACTGAAAGTTTGAGCAATAACCGATTAAAAACGAGTTATGAATTTTTGAAGGTGCGATCAATCAAACACAAACTGGCAACTCTGTGACGAATCTTGTGAGTTTCCTTCCCATTTGCTCAAAGTTTCACTGACCCTCTTATTTTGCTGCTTCTATTAAAACCAACTTAATATAATGGTTGACACATAGTAATATATAATTGAGAGATTGATATCCTGTAAAAGACAGGCTCTCAACTTCCAACTCAAAGGTAAAACCCATTTATAAAGACCACCCAAGGTAAACCAGGAAAGTGATCTGTACATGTACATGTATACATTCATTTAGTACATGTTTCAATGAGAAACACTATTCGAGCGAAGGGAAGCAGAAAAATATACAGAGACACTTGTTCATTCAAACTGCTGTTCATCTATGTAAGTCTCTACTTGGCATTAAATGCTTTTAAGTATGATCTCTCTCTCTAGTCTCTATATATAGAAAGTCACTCTTTCTATACATGTGATCGCTTAAAGGCATCGTTTAACAATGTTAAATCTGAGAGGCATGGCCCTACGTGTCATCAGTGTCTGTGATATGGTGTAACATTGAAGCCCTAAAGAAGTTGCGCTTCAAAATGATCATGAAGTACCTCAAAAATGTAACAATCTTTACCATACTCATTTTCCCCAATATGAAATGAAATTTTGATTTCCAATCATAAATATCTTGATAATCAGACAGGCGATCGGCTTGTAAAAGTCATGAATGACCTAAAGGTTTACGATTATGATTGCAGCGTGAGCTAAATAGGATTTTGCAGTTTCAGAATCTGAGGCAATTTTACCGAGACACTTTAGGCAGGTTTCACTGCATATAAGGAAGCAAACATGTATGAACAATAGTGCCTACCGTTAGTACTGCTGTTTCATCCATCCCTAGAGTGAGCCTGTTGGAGAGGCCTTGAGTTAATGAAGACGGACCGGGTATCATCTGAGGAGTCTTCTTTCGTATCGTAGGCTGGTGGAAAAAGGGTGAAAGAAAATTCATACAGTGCTTTTTAGACTTGTTAGGGAATATGAGACACACACATAGACAGGAAGAAAGGGAGAGAAGAACAGAAAGCAAGAAAAACGGACAGAAATGCAATAAAGACAGTCAAGATACACACAGGAGAGAGTCAGACAAGCCAACCACTGGAGTTCAAAAACTGTATTCTTCAATCCCAAAAGTTGTATTTTACTACCGAAAGTTGTATTCTTAAAAATAAACACAGACTGTTACGCGGATCAATGCCTCTCACCGTTCCTACATACAGGAAGAAATTTTTCAATGGATCATTGGTTGAATATGCATGATATCGTCACGACTGTTGTGTTCGAAGAACCAATGAACATCCCCAAATTGCCGATGTGAGATGCTTGTAGGACACTTTACAGGACAGAATGTGCATTTTGCCATTGAAAATGGCACATACACACACAAAATTATTATTGAAATTTAAAAAAAAAAATATATGTATTTTTTTTTGAAAATCTTTTTTATTGAGGAAAATCGTAGGCCTACTGTCGTATTTGCTTCTAAAAATTGTACGAAATACGATTAAATCGTACTGGTTGGCAGGTCTGGAGAGTGTGTGTGTGTGTGTGTGAGAGAGGGAGATATAGAGAGACTGAGAGAGAGAGGGAGGGAGAGGGAGAGAGAGAGAGAGAGAGAGAGAGAGATAGAGACAAACAAAGACATTATAGCAAGCCCATGATAAAGATAAGAAAGGCAAACATAATAGTGATAGATAGAAGGATGATACAAAGGGATAGAAATATATTGAAAGAATAGTTTTGGGGATAAGGGACAAAATGATATGCTTTCCGTAAAATACTCAAATAAATCTTTACAGCTTTTAGAATACCAAAAAGAAAACACATTTTCATGTCCCATTTTAAATAGTTAATAGCTCTACCGGTACTCGCTTTACTGCACTTAAACTTTGATTGCAGGAAACAGAATTTTCAAAATAAGGGTTAAGCGTTTCATTTCTTCCCTATCTACATTACAGCAGGAAATTAAGTTGGGTCATAAATAATCAAACCTATACCATTTATAGAAACAAGACATTATTGTACACCACTCTGCACCAATGGGTACAATCTATTCCTTAGTCAGTAAATCCATGAATCACTTACAGGTTTCTTATATCTTGGCGTCATATCTGCAAAATAGTCCACATGATCTTCCTCCTCCTCATTTTCCGGGTTGCTAAGCGACGAGGGGGCTGTTTGGTTACTAGGTGCGACTGTGGGAGTGGTCGGGTCGATCTTGATGCTCATAGTAGAACCGTCTCCCCAGTCATCCCACGCAAGGTCAACCTGATAAGAGAAGGAAAGAACAATATTAATTAGCTGCATTTACACTGCAACCAAAAATCATTGATTTTTCAACATTCCTGTGTTTCGTCGGAAGACGTATAGAGCGCTTGCCAACATTTTACAGATTTTTGCAGTGTTAATGATCGTACTTGAAACTTTCTTTTCAATTGAATAATTCTTTCTTTTTAATTAAATAATTCTTATTCTTGGATGACACAATGAGTGCAACAGAAATAGATTGAAATTATTCTGCGATTTTGCCCTTTCTGCTCATGTTTATAATACATAATATACAGTATATCAACAAGTAATGCCCCAAAATATCACTAAAAGGAGACATCTAAAACAGTGAGGAAATTGATCATGAACAATGGTAGACACGTAAGTAATGAAATCATCATCACAAAATTGTGTGAGACATTCAAAATCTTAGAAATTAAAGTGAACCGGTAACATTGTTGAAGGTTGATGAAAAAACTGCGTAATTTTTATATGAAATGTTACAAATTATATTCCTTCTACTGAACTAACCCTCTTACATACAAACAATCATAACAAATTCTCAAACCACAAAGATATTTATGGTTTTCTTTGGAGGTGGCAGGGCACTGTGCGACACACTCTGAAAGGCTCTAACAGTAAATTACAAATTACAAATATTTCAAGACTTAAATGTTTGGAATGGTATATAGAGCCAATTCATTGCTTTGTGAGGATTTACATTCACCTAAAATGTAATTAAATTATAATAATGTACTTGGGAGAATTAAGGAATCAATCTGATCAGTTTTCCCCAATATTTATCATTGATAATGGTCTGTTTTCACTCAAACTTTCAGATTATCTTTGATTGTACAGAAGTCCCTACCTTAGCACCATTTTCTCTCATCTGAACAATGTTACAAAGTCCCTTTAATGGGCAGAATCTTACTGGGTGATTAGTCCCATCTAGATCACAATTAATCTCACAAAGGTGAGTCTTTGTTTGCAGAGGTTCACTATGTATTAAACAAATATTGCATGCTCTGGAATTCAATATAAAAAAATACATGAACCGCAAATTCTGAATTTGGAAGTTAAAGATGAAGTTGAGTTCTGGTCATGCGATTGCATTGTGAAAGAAACAGTGTGGAACCGACCAGAAAAGGTTGATCATCTAGCATATAAGAATTTGTGTGTATTGCAAGGTTCTGGAATCATCAAAATGATAAGAAATTTGGCCAAGTCTTGGTAAAGTTACAAACACTTGCACAGAAAGACGTATATGGGACTACACGAACACGTGGCGTAAAAAGCCGCCCCCCCCCCCCCGATTTTTACGATGTTACATGCATATTTAGAATATGAAGGCATTTGAAGAGCCATGCTTTTCAGGGAACATGTCTTAACTGATGTTCTTCCACACTTGCATAATAAGAATGAGTAATGCTCACAAATTATTTTTCACCTCTTCCCAGAACTCAACCTTCTCTTTAATACCCGATTATATTGAACAATGAATCATGCATGCAATACTGTAAAAGTAGAAATATTTGCTGTACATTAATTTTCACAGATTTTGCGCTAAGATCGCCAAGCGCGAATTTTAGAACTCGCAAAATTATAAGCATGACTTTTTATGCATGTTTGGTACGGGCTGAATTGCATGCAACGCGAATTTAAGAGCCAGTGAATATGTTTTGGGGTCACGAAGCGCAAAAAAATTAATCAAGCAAAAATAACAGTGTTTACAGTATTCTAAAATGATGGATCTTTGTGAGCTCATGTCTTGCTCTCTTTGGCGCAGGCCCTCTCGATTACATTCAGGTTGCCCTTGTACGTGTCAGATGCGCAGAGCTAAGACACTGCAGACAATGGGTAACCGCAGGGAAGAGAGGTGCGCAGTCTAATTCACTTTTGTACCCGTCATTCCATGTTAAAAAATGGGTTCTAGAATGTAGCCAATGAGAAGCGTTGAAATGGATCACGTGTGCGTGCATTTAATTTTACTATATGCAAGTTAGTGCATTTTGGGGATAACAACGGTGCAAAAAAGTAAAATTTCTCGACTTTGTTAAAAATAATGGATGTTTTGATTCACGTTTTTTAAAATGTCAAACAAATCAGCGAATTAAAACAAGTTTTAAACATGCCCACTCTGTGCCCAACTGCCCATGTCACCTTTTCCCGGACTTTAGTAACCAACTGTTTTTTCATAATTTCATAATTTGATGGCGTTGTGGCGTGCGCCTGTAATTCAGCTAAATGTGGAAGTTACAAACTGATTCGGCTGAGGACGCAGGTTCGAAACTGAGTCACGTCTTTCGGATGGTGACGTTTAAAGGTTGGTCCCCAGACGTAAATAATCATATCTGATTGATACACGTCTGTAAAAACCCAATACACACACACACACACACTGCCTGTAGAATCTATTTGAAAAAGAAACAACCCCCCCCCCAAAAAAAAAAGAAGAAAAAAGAAAGAAAAAGTGACAATAACATGTTACACTAATGAACAACCATACATACAGTATATTTATATAGCATTGCCTGAGTATTCAACTTACACCTGAGGTGTTGGCGTAGTTTTTAGCACACGTAGCGTACATATAGAATTGACTCCAGTATTAAACTTACACCTGAGGTGTTGGCATAGTTTTTAGCACACGTAGCGTACATATAGAATTGACTCCAGTATTAAACTTACACCTGAGGTGTTGGCGTAGTTTTTAGCACACGTAGCGTACATATAGAATTGACTCCAGTATTAAACTTACACCTGAGGTGTTGGCGTAGACTTTAGCACATGTACATATAGAATTGACTCCACTCACTCCAGTATTAAACTTACACCTGAGGTGTTGGCGTAGATTTTAGCACATGTACATATAGAATTGACTCCAGTATTAAACTTACCCCTGAGGTGTTGGCATAGTTTTTAGCACTGGACCCGTTGGCAGAGGAACTAGGTCCGCCTCCCCCTGGACCTGATCCTTTGGTAGGTAGACTAGGATCACTGGAACGTCTCCGTCGGAAGCGGAAGATGGTCCTCTTGATAAAGGAGTAGAAATACGCAAGGCAGGAGCACAGTAACCATGGCGACAACTTCATGATGATGATAATAATGATGATGGTAATTGATGAGTTGAGGATGTCACTCTGTACTTGGGAGTCTTACAAATAATCTGAGAAAGAGAGAGAGAGAGGGGATAAAAAGTCTTGAATGATCTTGAACGATAAGGTTTTCATTCTCATACCTTTTTACACATGATGCAAACTTGACTATAGTAACCTCGCACGGACTGAAATCTAGGCATTACGATGGTAAAATTGTGAGAGGGTTTACAAACAGCAAAAACATCCCGGGGAACTTCTCTTGGAGCAAATGAAAGTCAAACTGAAGAAATTGTAGCGTAAGGAAGAATGTTTTTTTGACTCTTTTTAGATGTTTTCTATTTTACCTGTGATAAATGGCCCCCTTTCTTCTTCATAATAGTATAATAATTTATTGTCCTTTTCAGGAAATTTGGTTTCCACTGTTTACAGAGTATTACAATACAAATATATAAATGAAATATTACAGGACAGTGATAAACATACACATTTTATAAACATACATAATGATTGAGGTAATATATGAGTAAGCCACGGTATACATGGTGGTTACAGAGGTAATATCAGATTCCATCTTACAAAATATGAAGCTAAATTATTTAAAATCATTGATTATTCCAATCTTATTATTGGAATCTGTGCATGTGACTGTCATTACGAACTCGTAGCTCATGCACAGTTTTTCCATTATAATAATTTTGCCTTCGGCGTAGACTAGAAGGGATGAGATTTAGATGACGTCACGCGCGCGCAGCGAGAGTTTAAACTACCGCTGCAAGATTTTTATCATGGATGTCGATTTTTGACGCATAATTTCCTAAAAATGGACCATTAAACAGATTATTTCAGTCAAGTTGGTAAGTCGAACCAAAGTAGTTAAGCCTATAATTTACAATATAAAATGCAGCGGATGCATCATGTGAAAGGAGTAGTCTAACTCGGGATAAGTTTCAAGTTTAGTGTGTAAATTTACACACCTTTACCCACACCTTTGGCGGTATGGTCGGCTTCTGTCTCTAAAGAGAGAGCCAACCCTACCCAAATAAGAGGCTTAACGAACGAAAGAGACAGAAAATTCGGTCTAAGCTTTTTTTCCTAGGCTCTGGAACTCACTACCGCAGGCCGCCGTCACCTGTACCTCTCTGCTAAGCTTTAAGAGAGAGGTACTCAAGATCCAGCTCCGTTAAGCTACGGATGTTTTTTTAACTGCACATACATGTAGCTCATTGTAGACCTTTTATTGAGACACCACATGTATATATACACCTGCACAGCACCTACAATCAGTACGAGAATACACCCGACGGTGGCCTGTACTTATAGCGAAGAAGAAGAAGAAGACTACACAGCCAATATACATGGTATAGCGTAGACAGTAATAACCATCCGATTTGGGTCATTTCTTTAATAAAACTTACATTTGTTGTCATTCCCCAATACAGATGGCAACCCAGAGATCTCGTACCGTGGGGGTGGCTATAGGCCTATATGTGCATATTTTCGTCCACGACATTTTCTCCCCGATTTTCTTTATTTAGATCTAATTTCCTGATTTCTAAATCAGATGTAAATTAGGTCGGTATGTCATTTGTCCTAATTACAGTTATCAAAATTTGATAACTCAATATTAAATGGATAATTTACGGACTTACTTATATGAATTATCCAATTTGAATCTCCGAACGTTCATGCACTCGGAACATAGGGCTATATGACCCGGCGGCCAAAATATTTCCGGGTCAACCTACCAAAACATAGCCAAATGGCCAATCAGAGCACTCGTTTCGTGGGAGTTCGTTGGTCAAGCTGGGCTTACTCGTACGTAGCTACAGGAGCTATTGGACTTTCGAAAAGAAAAAATGAATATTCATCAACTAACACCAAGACGGATAATGTTGACTACGAGACTTTCTCGGATTAATCATTAATTTAGGATCTAAATGAGCAAGCTATCGTAGTCTAAGTAGGCACATTCATGGGGCACTAGAGGGCGCTTCGCTCGCGTACGACAATCTGAATGGCCTTGCTGCGGTGGGTCGGCAATAATCAGCCCAAAATTTGGATATGGGAGGTTGGAAGGATATATCTTTTTTATAATGTTATCCGGTCTTACCCTTAACCATCCTATGTTTAATCTATGTAGAAATAACATGCGAGTGTGATAAGAGAAACATCGGGCCCATTACTTAAGTAACTTTTTAAATATTAGCCTAGAAATGACCACCAAACGGAAAAAATTGACATTTTTTCCCGACAAATCTTCATAAAATCTGAGTTATAAACAAGTCACATCTAGGTACACTAATACAAATACGATTTTCTGAAAATTCAGGTAGGGTAGAGTGCCCAGTATTCGGTCACTTAAGGGGAAATCACTAATATTTTGAATTCTTACCTCTTTCATTGGGCAATCTACCCATCAAAAGAAAAGAAATTTATTCCTCTAACAGGATTTTATAGTCACTGAAAATATAGAATAACGATAAGCAAAAGACTTCCGAAAGAAGACGGAGCATTTTTCTGCCCAGAATTCGGTCGCGCCGACTAGAATTCGGTCACGCGATTTGTGCGTGGTATCTCCGTTGCAGGAGCGTAGCGTATTTGCGCACTATTTTCACACAATTGCGCGATAAAGCACTGAATGTCAATGCGTTGACCGAATACTGGCCGAGCAATACCGCATGGCAAGGGTATCGTATAAATACCTCTCGCACATCGGCAAGTGCGTCATTAGCAAATTCACTGCGATGGAGTGAACACGGAAGTGATTCTCTTCACACACATACTAAATTCATTGCGACAGCACACGCAGTTGTTTCGCAATAGACTTCTACATATGGCTATGCATGTTAGCGCATGTGCTAAGAGAACGCAGAAGGGCAGAAAGTCTTGCGACACTGACCAATTTTGAGCTAAATTGGAGATCTTTCCGGGGCCCTAAATCTGATTTAATTTTGAGAGTTAAGAAAAGTTGTTCAGCTGCCTGATCTGTGCAAGTTTCGTGGCTCTTAAATTATTTTTTAAATTGTTACAGCTGTCGAAACGGCTGTCTGACCGAATACTGGGAATTGACCGAATACTGGGCGCGCTACCCTATGATTTATTAAGTTTCTTTCAAGTATATTTCTGCGCATTGCAGCGCCAATATTCTACACTGCTTCAAAATCACACTTGAATTTTTTTTTTGCAACAAATTTCATACGAGTTCCGCGAGTGTTCCCCGTTCCTTGCGTGTTGAAAGTTTGGTAATACATAGTTTGCATTGACTCGCGCACGAAAAAATGGTCGAAAACAAAATGTCAAATGAAGAAATAAACAAGCTTTTGTATAGTTATAAGAGTTCTACCGAGGTTTCTTTGTCGATTCAATTGATTATATAATATAGACCTAGTCTCAATTAGAATTCAGAATTATCTCACTGAAAAGTTAAGAAACCGACGATGTTCTCGATCTTAGTTATTTTCATTTTGCCAGCAGCCGATCTAGCGTTGTTTGGGCAAAAAGCTAGGCCCCTGCCTTCCCACGCGAACCCTTCCGAGTCCCGCTAAAATGGTGCTCTGCGGAGCTCCGAAGCTGCGTTGGTATCGCTGCAAACTCTCAGCCGGCTAGCTCCCCACGAAGGACCATTCGCGGTATGGCGAGAGTGTGTGTGTGAAGTATGATTTTGGATTCGAGAACGCACGTAGAGTCTAATGCAACCGTGCGCGTCATTTTCAGCTGTCGAATGTATACGACCAATTTTACATGTACGATTTTTAGTACAGATACTTGGTCAGTTTTCTTCTTATATCTTTGGTTTTACAACATTTAAAAATATAATTTCTTCAAATTTGCTCCTGACTCGGTTCAGACTAATTGTCTGATGTGTTTTCAAGTCAATTTTTTTAATATATTTTTTTGCATGAATTTGCCTAGACCGAAAGCTTCAGTCTCTATAATCGTCGGTTGTTCCACTGAGACTACGTCTGGCTCCACTAGACCTCCGGTTATAGAGACTGAACGACTGCCTATGCCAGCCTGTGTTGAACTTATTCCGCTAGATTTTAGCCGCTAGGCCCCTCCCACAAACTTGCCACGGCCGTATTGTTATGCCCCCAAAATCCCCCAAAATGTCATTTTACCTCGTTCATTTCCAATTTTAAATTAGGCCTAGGCTATAATACATCGGTTCCACTTACTAACTTGATTGATATAATCCGTTTAATGGTCCCTTTTAAGGAAATTATCGGTCAAAATCGACATCCATGTTGAAAATCTTGCAAGCCGTGTTAAACTCTCGCTGCCGTCAATCTCATCCCTTCTAGTCTACACCGAAGGCAAAATGATTATGAAGGAAAAACTGTGCGCCATCTACACGTTCGTAATGGCGTTATCACAGTTTTTCCTTCATAATCATTTTGCCTTCGGCGTAGACTAGAAGGGAATGAGATTGACGGCAGCGAGAGTTTAACACGGCTTGCAAGATTTTCAACATGGATGTCGATTTTGACCGATAATTTCCTTAAAAGGGACCATTAAACGGATTATATCAATCAAGTTAGTAAGTGGAACCGATGTATTATAGCCTAGGCCTAATTTAAAATTGGAAATGAACGAGGTAAAATGACATTTTGGGGGATTTTGGGGGCATAACAATACGGCCGTGGCAAGTTTGTGGGAGGGGCCTAGCGGCTAAAATCTAGCGGAATAAGTTCAACACAGGCTGGCATAGGCAGTCGTTCAGTCTCTATAACCGGAGGTCTAGTGGAGCCAGACGTAGTCTCAGTGGAACAACCGACGATTATTATAGAGACTGAAGCTTTCGGTCTAGAATTTGCCTAGACTAAGTCAAATAAGGCCCTAGATCTATAGATTCTAGGCCTATAGGCCTATGTTATTTTTAATTTGTGTTATAATTGCAGCAGTTATGAGGATGTAAAGAGTGAAAATCTCGTTGCATATCTCATTCATCGTGGTCCGGTCGAACCGAACCATTTGTTCCGTACAGTGCCTCACAGAAAGAGGTCCCCAGACTTCAGTCTCTATAATCGGAGGTCTAGTGGAGCCAGACGTACAATGTAGTTTCAGTGGAACAACCGACGATTAGAGAGACTGAAGCTTTCAGTCTAGGTATAGCGATGCTCCTATGTGTGGGCCAGGGCAAGGGTCTATTTCTAAGCCGCGCCGCGCCACGCCAACCCGGCCAGATCATCATTGCACTAGACTAGACCTAGACCGTAGACGGACATGAATTACCTGGTAGTGCCTCCTGCACTGGGTGCTCCTGACTAGCCACTAATTGCAGATCTAGCCTCCTGATTGAACCTGTTATGCTGTATTATTAACTCGAAAATAAATAAAACTTACCACTTTTCTAGTCAGAAGGAAGGTAGCACAGAACCCATATGAACTATCTAGGCGCTAACTTCTACACCACCGATCGAAGTCTGTTTCAGTTTTTTGTACACATCATCGCTTTCTATGCACCTATGGACGCAGCCATGTTGTTCTGTTAAATTAACGATATGTGACTACTGCCATCTCTTGGTCTTAATCTGACATCTTTCTCTAGACAAAAATTAATTTTTTTTTATTCTAGACCTATACTATCGAGAAAAAAAATATATCATCATCATCATTCATCATTTATTATTCTAATATCTCTGTCTGTCTGTCTATGTCTCTCTCTGTCGAGTTCTCTACTGAGTCATCTCTTTAACATTTATAATAATCTACACAATAACTCTAGTCTAAATCTGATTTTGCCTTGCTTTGCTACACAGTTCAAATCGATCGTCAAATTTAATAATAATACAAATATAATTCTCTCTCTCTCTCTCTCTCTCTCTCTCTCTCTCTCTCTCTCTCTCTCTCTCATGCTCTCCCTCCCTCTCTCTCCCTCCCTCAATCTCTCTCTCTCTCTCTCTCTCTATCTCTCTCTCTCTCTCTCTCTCTCTCTCAGTCCTCTTGTATCTGTCGATCTCTCTTTCCTCTCTTTCTGAGTTCTCTACTATATACAGATATCTCATTTTCTTCTCTTTCTAAGTTTCCCTTTCTCTTCTCTTCTCTTTTTGAGTTAACCCCCCCCCCCCCATTTTCTAAGGCTTTCTGATGGGTCTCAACTATTACTTTCTTTGAACACCTCTTTCATTTATACTACAATTCATCGTTCTTCTCTTCATGATTTCTCTTCTACTCTCTCTCTCTCTTTATTTTTGACTTCTCTTCTATCTCTCTTTCTTCTCTCACTGTATAATTATGTGTTCTCTTCTTTTCAGTGTTTTTTACTACTATTTCTCTTTCTGATTTCTATTCCTCTTTCTTCTTTTTTCTGACTAAAAAACACACAGGCTTTCTGAGTTCTTTTCTTTCTTTAATCTCCGAGTCTTTCTGAATTCTCTTTATAACTATTATTTATTTTTCTTCTCTTTTCGAGTTCTCTACTATCTCTCTCTTTCTGCGTTTTCTATACTACTATCTCTTTTTCGTTATCGTTCTGAGTTTTCTACGAACTGTCTCTCGATCTTACCTCTTTTCACGAGTTCTCTTTTACTACAGTATCCCTCTTTCTTGTTCTCTATCCCTCTTTCTGAATTTAAAAACTATTTTTCTGAGTTCTCTATACTATAATTAACTTTTCTTCTCTTTTCGAGTAGTCTACTTCTTTATCCTAGGTCTAAGTTGCCCCCTCTTTCTCTCTCTCTCTGATGCCTCTCTCTCTCGATTCTGCTTTTTCTTCTATTTCTGAGTTACCTTCTCCTATCTCTCACACTATCGCAAAGACTTCGAAAAATAAAAAATACAGACAAGGTCAATTTCGATATCCTATTTTACATCCTATTTTAGTCATGTTTGCATTGCGTAAATACATCATTGTAATTTTCACATACTTCGAAACGTAATGGACATAGCCATATGAATTTCCATTTGATTTTTCGAAAGCATTTGGAAACGTGTTCCTCGAACTCTCCCCCGTTCTCCTCTCTCTTTTAGCTGACTTCTCTTATATATCCATTATTGTTCTCTCAGTATTTCTTATTCTCATCTTGCTTATCTGTGTTTGCTTGGAAATATCACTGAATTCCATTGTTTAGTTTAATTACTTGAGATGGATATAGTGTGCATTATGCTGCTGGGCCACAGGGGGGGGGGGGGGGGGTCACTCTCACACACACATGCTACTGAAAAGGTACCCTTTTTTGTTTTTTGTGCAATCGATCAGTGCTTGAAAAACACCCCTTTTTAAGGAAAACGTCGACGGCGCCATCATAGCTGATAAAGACACCCTTTCGCCGCTTTTTCTGGACGCGGGTGCATAGCCAGTCATGTTGGGAGTGACCACCCAGGCCTCCTCCTTTACCCCTTCCCCTTCTTCTTTTCCCCCTTCTCCTTCTTTACATTATGATTATTATTATTACCATTATAACTACTACTACTGCCCAATCCTCCTCTTACTACTATACCATCACCACTATTATACAAAATGAACGCATCAAGAAAGTATACATGAAAGTGCTGCAAAATTTATTTATTTTTCTAAGAAGCTTGTTGAATATAGCATTAAGTACTGGTCATCCAAATCTCACCAAATATTCAGCTGATTGGTGTGATCCCCAAAAGTAATTGCATTCATTAGAGATTCTTTGCATAATAATCCTCCAAGTAGAAATGTTGACAACTACAGTCAAACCTGCTTTATAGTGACCACAGTCTACAAAGACCACCTGCCTACAAAGGCCACGTTTGTTGTTTCCCTTGAAAATGGTTTCTCATTGAATCACGTACTAAAGGAACCTGTCTACAAAGCTCACTTTTTGTGTTTCCCTTAGGCGGTTGCTATATAGACAGGTTCGACTGTATACGGTAGCTGCTATATGACCTAAAATGTACATAGTAACATCATTTTGTAAATCTACATACAAATAATTTGAAGAATGTAACATTTTACTGGCTCTTCTGGGAAGTAAATCTTTAGTTTCGGTAGCCGAGCTCTAATGCAAGAGAAAAGTTAGTATTTGAATTATTGCAAAGTGCAATGACCTTGTACAGGATTCTCAAGAGTACGGGCAAGAGTAATACACTATATTGCCCACACATTTAGAATAAATGGTAGTTTTACCTCTTTTCTTTAAAAAAGATTAGCACATAATTTATTCTTGATAGTTCAAATTTCAATCTAAAGAGTCACGGAGAATGATCATTAACGTTCTGTGATATATAGGCTTTGACTATCAAGAATAACTAACAGAGTCACAATCTTTGTGTATAAGCCTAGTGCATGCAGCCTTTACATTCAGCCTAAGTAAGTTCCGAGTCTGAGTAATAAAAGATCATTATAGGTAATTTTTGAATCTCGCATTATGTCTGATCTTTGAGATATCATCTTGAACGAATGATCCGATACAAAGAAACTTGAGATGCACATTTCATATGAAACAACAACTCTTGGAAACAACCACCACTCAGAGATAGAATGACTTATCCACTTTAAGCCAACCAATGATTGCAGTGTAGCATCTTTGTGTGCCACTAAATTCAATTAACTGGCAGCTTCAATCATGCAATAAGTTGTTTAAACGCCAGCTTAAAACCTTTCAACGAAATCAAAATTAACCTAATCCCACACCTTCAGTTGGTGAGAAAAACACCTTGCATATAAAACGAACATTAAAGAAAATGTGAAGTACTCTACATTTACGATATGCATGTATAGTATAACAAATAAAAAACGACCTATCAGTAAATTGTATAGGCCCATCTTTAGTCAAAAGGTTACAAAATAACAAATTCTAAAGAAAATTCTCAGTACAAATTCAACAATATAATATTTGTTCATCTTCCAGAAGTATTTCCAATAAATCAGTATTCAATAAATTGACGACATACTCTGTTATAAACATCTTCAACAAATCATTCCATGCACATTGCATTATCAAGATACTTAATTACCATTATAACGAGAATCAATCAAAAACAGGGATCATATTTCAGAGTAAAAATTGTATATTTCTTACATTACAACATACCATGTACCTCTAGAAAAAATTAAAACAAAATTATGGCAGCAATAACAAAATATTGTTTTGATATCCAAACATTTTCCTTTCTCAGACTCTGGCAAAGTGTGCCAAAAGGGGCATCAGCTTTAAATTGCAATCAGAGACATGTCCCAACAAAAGATAAGGGGCAATGTTGCAGTGCCCCCTACCACTTCCACGACTCGGGAGTTTTTTCATCAACAAGAAATGATTTTTCTTTTTATCTATGCCTGGTGAAGGATACCTTACAACTGGAAAATGCTTGGATGCATATGTGACTGAACCAAAACGAAGTACAGCCAAACCTGTCTTAAAGGCAACCTCTTTATAAAGGCAACCTCTCTATAACGGCCATCTGAAATGATTGTCTTTTATCAGTATATTTCTCTTTGAGAGAGAAATGTCTTAAAGTCCCACTGCACTACTTGTAGCCATTTGAGCCCTCTATATAACAAACAATGCATAATCGGTGACCATTGGTCCCCCATGACCCTCTTTTTCTTATGTTAATTGAGAGCTGAGTTGACGAGATAACCAGCTGTCCAGTGACCTTGCAGGGTGGCCTTTCCTGTAAACTAGTACTGATGTGCTTTAAAGAGCCCGTCTAGAATGGCCTGAAGTGTCCTACATTAGCTACTTTTTGTGTTTGGAATTCCCTTGGGTGGCCTTAATAGACAGGTTTGACTATACCAAAGGTTTACAGACTTTTTAATAAAATGTACATATATGATTTTTTTGTCTTCTTCAAAATGTATATATATGGTAAAAAAAGTATCACCCATCACCAATTAAATGATTAAACATGATATAAAATACACAGACTGATGCATAGATAGAAAATAAACCAAGATATTTAGCATTGGATTCATTCAATAGTAGTACTGTTCAATTGAATATGGCTATCAACTTGTGCGCTAATTACAACATTGTTACAAAACAGTCTAGCTCCCATACCTTGAAAATAGACATTGACAGGTGTATATATTTCTATGATAAATGTACAAGTACATCATATTCATATACAGTTACTCTAGTACTTATACACACCATTTGGCATAAAATATATTCTCTATACCGTACTTCTCCAAATTGTGCAATTGACAGTGAGGTCAGAGGTCATGCAAACCTACATGTAGGAGTGAATTACCCGTTCAGGGTTAACAAAAACACAACAACATCAACTACGTGATAACACATAATTCAAACCTCAAATTTTGGTATGAAAGACTAGGGGTGAACACACAAGCAGGGTGATCACAATTAAACCTGTACAAACTTTGAAACGTTCAGTTCTTGGATCCCCTAAAAATATATATTTTTGTTTTCACATGTTGGACTAATGGAAAGACTATTGCATACTCCACTCTTTTTATAAAAAAACTTCCTTTAATACAGCTTGCATAAGCTTACATTGAAAGCAAAATAGCAAATAGAGATGAAAGTATCAAAAACAAAACCCAAACTCTTCTTTAAAACAACACTGCACCAGCTCTTATGCCGATATTTTCGCCTTGAGATTAAAAAATATCTGTCTCTGTGTTATACAGGTAGTATTTCCATTAGGATAAGGCACGTTTTATAGGCAATCCAACCTACACTCTTTGTTCATATACCGGTAGTCTGTACATCTTGTAGTTCAAAATACATAATAAAAAGGACAAAAATGGACCCCCCCCCCCATGCGCGGATCCAGGATTTCTTAAGGGTAGGGTCCCAAATTTGAAAAATTGCACCCCCCCTTGAATGCCTGGGGGGGGGGGGGCATCTAAAAAAACAAGGTAAAATTAACGTTAAAAAAGGTAAAAATACACATTTTTTTTTTTATATTTCCATACCTGTGCATGTATACAAAATTAAATTTTCATGAACATATTAAAGAATAAAGTGATTCAAGTTTTCTTGGGCTTTCAATAATATGTGTGGTAAATGTACCCCATACAATCAAGCCAAAAATTGGACATTATATTTCAGAGCGGGTACTACTGACATTTTATCAACAAAGTTAGATTTTTAAATTGTATTATTTATTTATTCATGTATTATCATTACTATTTTTTAAATATATTTTTTGGGGTGGGGGGGGGGGGGGGGAGGGGCTATTTCAGTAATGCAGGGAAAATGTGTTATTATTCTCTTGTTGACATTTGACCCCACCCACGTCGATGCGATTGATGAATTACGGACAGTCCGACTCATCTTCTCCTGCTGAACAGTCTGGCCAAAAGTCACACACGTAACTGAGGGTAAAACACTGGCCATCGTTACAGGTGTACAGCATCGGACCACAGTCACCTGCACGTAGAAGATGGGCGAGAGAGAGCGAGAGGGAGAGGGAAAGAGGGAGAGGGAGGGAGGGAGGGAGGGAGAGAGGCAGTAAGAGAGGGAGGGAGGAGGGAGGGAGAGAGAGAGAGAGAGAGGGAGGGAGAGGGAGGGAAAAAGGGAGGGAGAGGAAGGGAGAGAGAAAGAGGGAGGGAGGGAGAGAGAAAGAGGGAGGGAGGGAGAAAAGGGGAGAAAAGGAGAGAAAAGGAGAGAAAGGGAGAGAAAGGGACAGAGAGAGAGAGAGAGAGAGAGTAACAAATGTTTGAAATATGCCATCATTAAATCTATGTCAATCTCAAACTGGCAATTTAGACATCTCACCATTTATTTCTACTTTTCTCCAAAGTGCCATCTTCTTTGGGGCACTACTCACAATATTTTATGGATAGCACATTATTATAGCTCCTCTAAAAAGAAAAGACCCCCCTTGGCTCTGAATTATAAAGAGTTGTCATTGACCGGGCCCTGATTAATACATTTTGAAAAATTGAAATTTTATCAATTACGTGTGTTAAAACAAATGGGAGAGGCACTATGTCACATACTATACATTTTTTCAATGTGTTCATGCACCATAAAATTAATTGTAGGCTACCATTTATTGTCGAGTTACCATTAATTGTAACTTTGATATGTTTATAGAGGTGATGTAGACAAGTAGTTTAATCATTTGACTAGAAATGCAGTGGGCGTGGGTTCATGTCCCGGCACAGCACTTATATTGATGAGCAAGGCATGCTATCTACATTGTTCCTCTCCACCCACGTGTTAAAGGGGGTGTAGCTTGGTAAATACTAGTTAACGCCATCTATGTCTCCTTTTGGACAACTGCACTTAAACGAATGGACTTGATTAATGGTAGTCAGCGACTTAATCTCTACATGGTCAGTGTAAGCGAAACAGACCAAAGTTCTCCTCACGTTTCTCGTACGTTGCACGCACGTGATGCTGCGGTTGCATCGTCCTTTGTTGTATTATAATAATAATAATAATAAATAATAATAATAATACATAACATTTATTAGGCGCTTAATACTGATGTTTCTAAGCGCCCTGAGTCAGGCCACGGGAAAGACGCATAGTCTCCTCAGTCTACACTCCCTTTAAATTGGAAGGGCGCGAACGGTGTTGAACGAAGTTGAATAATTGTGAGTGCCCGTAAAAAAAGCGACTGGCTGGAATGCTCCTCAAGGAGTGGAGAATGTGCACTGTAATGTGCAGAATAGTTATTAAATCCATGTCTAGGGTAACAATGATACCGTTCAGTTAATGGAAATGCCCTTCATAAAAAAACCAATATCATTATTATCATCATCATTACAGGACCTACGCGAACATGTATGTTAACAAATTATAAGTCTTACCTCCTTCCGGTGCTGTACAAATACTTCCTTCATCCGAGTAGTCATCAGTCGCAGGGCAATTAAACAAATAATTACATGTGAGGCTGTAATTGATGCACCCACCAAGTTCACATGTAAACTCATCACTGGCACATGATGGTTCTTCAAATATAAAACATTAGAAAGAAAAAGATTACATTTCAGATATATACCGGTTATGGTAGGCTGAGGCCAGGAATAACATGTTTGTTTGGTGCCAGTTGTCTACTACATGCAGTTGTGATGCGAGTCAATACGGGTGCATAATCAGTAAGAAAGAGAGAGAGAGAGAGTGATTCTGAATAAACCATGTCCAAATTGGTTGTGGGTTCATGTCCCGGCACAGCACTTATATTGATGAGCAAGGCATGCTATCTACGTTGTTCCTCTCCACCCACGTGTTAAAGAGATGGTTCATTGAAATGTGGAAAAATGGCAAATTACACCTCTACAGATTGCTGAGAACATTAACAAAATGGGCAAAGTACTTTTGAAGCCCTCACTGTTGTGAGGAATAAATTAAATTAAACTTGAACGCTACATACATCGACGATATATTCACTCGCTTTTTGGAAGTTAAATACCATTTATCTAGACTAAAGTCAGATTAAGAACCAAAACCATGCCATGGAGGAGCCTTCTTCTATCTCCTCAAAACTCAAATCAAGTATGTTTTCGTCCATATCCATATTTCCAGGGGATTTTGATGAAGGTAAACGGCGTTAGGTATAAATGGGTACGGTACTCGAGAGTCAATGCAATACATGTGAAAAGCACGCAAACTGCATCTCGCACCGTCGTCAATCATTTCAGTTGAGCGGCCCACTGTTCATATTGTGACGTCACTTCAAAAATCAGCTGACTTACAATGTTTTCGGGGCGTTGAGTGGGTTGAGTTTTCGGCAAGTTCAATCAACTTTTATAAATTTCGCTCAAATGTAAAAGTTACACAAATGTAATGATTTTACTCAGTGTAATTTTTTCGATTGCAATGATACCAAATTCAGTTAAGTTTGAAATCAATAAACCATCTCTTTAAAGGGGGTGTAGCTTGGTAAATACTGGTAAACGCCATCTACGTCTTCTTTTGGACAACTGCATGTAAACGAATGGACTTGATTAATGGTACTACTACTACTACTACTGCTACTACTACTACTACTACTACTAATTATAATAATAATAATGATAACAATATGTTATGTTTACCCAGGATAGCCTCATCAGTATTGATATTGTTCTCTATGAGGGCCCTGCAATATATTGTTATCCGGCTTTAGCCAAAGGCGCTCAAACATTCCAGAATTTTTTTCTAGGTAACCATTTACCTCACCTCTGTGGAGTGTGGCAAATGTAGATTAATATCTTGCCAAAAGCCATCAGTGCCGTGGCGGGACTTGAACCGTGAACCATGCGATCCACAGTGCGGTAACGTATCCTCAAGACTAGGACACCACTATATTTGGCATCTCATGCCAGAGCTTTTCAATATAGAAACATTAAAATCCTCAAATTTACACTGTTCATACAAGCAAAACGTTTTTCCTTGCTCATTGCACTGACAATGTTTTAACTTCTCAACATGATTATTGTTATTTTTGTTTTCTTCATACATTACTTAAATGTATCAGTACAAAAATGTAGCTATTGTGCGCCTCGGAATAGCATTGTCTAGATAGACGGCGCTATACAAATGCCTATTATTATTATTAAAGAATAAAACAACAACAACCCGAAACGGAATGAAAGTTCCACCCAGGGCCCTGTTTCATAAAACTTGTTATCAATAACAAATGCTAAACATCTATGACAAATTTGCTTTCAGCCAATCAAATGCCACAATTTCAGTAGCTTACAACGCTTATCGTTAACTTGTCAATAGATAACAAGTTTCATGAAACAGGGCCCTGACCTCATGTCAATATTGACCTCAAAGTTTTTCAATATTATTATAATGTAAAATGTAAAATGTTATAATGTTAATGTTATATTGCATTATTTTATCTTTTTTCTCCTCTTTTCGTTTTTCCCTAATCTTATTTTTCCTATTTGTATAAAACTGCTATTTTGTTTGTAACTACTCTTATTGTCAGTTCTTGAATGTGTATTTTCCATCCTTATGCAGGACCATTATGTAAAACAGCCTGCGAGCTGATCAATGTTATCCTGTTAAAATATGTTTTAATAAATAAATAAATAAATATTATGTAAAAATTACCTTCCGCAGCTGACAGCTCAATGAGGAAACCACGTGATTGACTGAAGTAATTTGAGTGGAATTCAATAGACATCGTGTTGCTGCCCTCTGAAAGTACCTCCGTCTCTCCCAGGATAACTTCTGAATCAGAGGTGAATGATCTGATGAAATCGGACTCCCCTGATTCGGTATCATGACCGTTCCTGAAGAGTACAATAGACGCGATGCTGAGATCGAAGTCTAATATTCGTGCCCGAACTAACATGCCTTCGGGTACGGTGATGTAGGTCACTGTGTAATCATGCACCGGGTAGTCATTGGGGTAGTTGGGAGACGAAATGTTCATCGGGTCAGTCAGATCATATGTCACTGAAAAAAGGAGAACATACATGTTTAACATAATATGGAGATTGATGCATAGTATGCATGTGTAGATGACATCACGGCTGTGATACCGCCAAAAAATGTATGACAATTTTTGGTGAAAATCGACGTTAAAATGAATTTGGCTTTATATTAGTGTAATCTAACTTTCAATCAAATATTGAAATCTGAATGCACCCCCTCCCCATAAAAACGAACATTCTAAATTTTTTAGCAAAACAAATGACAGCTCCTTTCTCAACGCGCACACGTGATGTTCAACATAAAACGGCAATACTTGCTCATTAGGGACTTTTAGATTGAGTGGACATTTATTCCTTTTTCTTGATTTCAAGAATTCAATTTCTGTTGTAAAGCAATGGTAATTCTTGATATCAAGAAATGATTTTCTGTTTTAAAGCAATGGTAATTCTTGATATCAAGAAATAGGAATAAATGTTAAAATGGCTTGCCATAGACACGCATGATCAGTGGACATTCATGCCCTTCTCGTCCACTCAATCTAAAAGTCTCTAATATTGACTTAAACATCAGAGAAAGTCTATCCGCCAGCGCAACAGTAGAGTGTACGCTTATGCGTGTATAAAACAAAGCCCATAGTTTAGACAGGCTTTGTCACAAATAATATGTTAACTGTATGTATGGCACTCAAAAATGGAGACAGCCTTCGCCCTGTCTGCATAGCAATCGATTGGTTGGTGCATACGGCAAAACAATGTATGCTTAAATTCATGAATATCACTCAAATATGTGGGGCTTTAGTAAAATTTATTTTGATCGTACATTGATTCCCTTCAATCATTTTGAGAAAGAATATAAAATATTGAACTAAATTACAAATAGAAGTTTACTTCTGTAAAGTTTTAAACCTGAATTACTAGAAAAGAAGCTACGTGCAAAAACATTGTTTTGCCATCTCACAAGACCATTTCTTGATTTGAGTTTACAAAAAAAATCAAATGAGGAGAAGTTGTTAACTTTCACGAAATGAAGAACTTGAATTGTAATAATGATTTCACAGCATAAAAACTTGTGTGAATTGTTAAGTAATGTCTTTTTAGCACCAAGCAACATTCACAAAATGAACAAAAAATGAAAGCAAGTGGCACGCCATTAAGTATGTAGTGGCAAGACAAATTTGTGAATATCTTGGTTTGACATTAGTTTGAATGTTGGTTGGTTGGTTGGTTTTATTTACGATCATAAAATATGAAACACAAACATCCTAACACATAAAGAAACAAAACACTAAAATATTTCACATGGAATACCGTATTATAGAAAAATAAGAATAAAATTCAATCGAAATTAGATCGAGGCATCGCCCGCTTCAGCTCCACTGACAGAGTTGATCTGTTCTTCTTCGGGGGTCCAATAAAAATGACTACAATAAACTGATTAATTGATCAATAATAATAATATTAAAACAAAATCCATGAAACACAGTGCGAACATATTAATGATTATCTTAACAAAAACAATATATTCCCAGAACCTACACCACCCACCCTTTCCACCCCTTGCAAAATGTGATACTTACTCGTATTATTTGGATTGGCACAATTCAATTCATCGTCTCCATTTCCTTGCAAACAATCCACAAAATTATCACAGATAAATGCTCCAGGAATGCACTGCTTAATATCAGGGCATTCAAATTCACCAGCACTGCATTCTATAAGAAATAAAGAATAAATGCGGGAAAAAATATCATCTACACTTGTTTTTAAAAAAAACAACAAGAAAAATTCAAGACAGGGGTCCTTCAGGGGCTAAATTTATCACATGAATGTCTTCTTCTTCTTCTAACTGGAATAGCTGATAATTTTACCCTTGTCGCTTTATCATAGGGTCCATCTCTAGCATGCAATGTCTATGTGTCGTTGTTTGTCTTTATTTACCATGGGCAGTCACTGTTCTTGATAGCCTGTACTCTACCTCATCTCTTCCCTCCCAGAGCTCTTTGTTTTCTGTCACTTTCTCTCTCTCCCACACATTTCCTCTTTCTTTTCTACTCCATGTGACTTCTCTCTCTCTCTCTCTCTCTCATTTGTTCTTGTCTCTATTTTTTCCTCATGCTCCATTTCTGATTTGAAAATTTCAAACACACCATCAATGATTTTAATGCTCATTTTCAATTTGAAAACAAATACATGGCTGTATTTATCATGAAGTTTATGCAGTGAGTCTCAGTAAACTCGTGATATTAGAATATAACCATCCCAGGCTTCCAGTGTGGTTCTCATGACACCCATACTCATGTAATAGTTCTCCATTGTGTATTTAGACAAAGATTGCTGTGCATGAGAGATTGTGCTTTTGCAAGTGCCATGCCCAAACTTTGTAACAATCTCTCTCCCTAGATTAGATACCAGTATGCATGTATCCTTCAAGAATATCTTCAGAAAATTGTCTAAAAACTCACTCCACCTTTCCACAAACAAATTTATTCATTGTTATCTGCAGTTTAATATAACATAATCATTGCACAATAAAAATTTACTATTACTATCATAACAGTTTTTAATCAGTACTGCTGTTTCCTTTGTCCTTTCAGTAAGTTCCAGTAATAAGTAATTGTCAATGGTTCATTCAGATATACGTTGGTAAAACTTGTAAATACAAGTAGAATTTAGATGGCAACTGCACTCAACAGATCAGGGGGGTGTTTCACAAAGATCCTAAGTTGAACTTATCTCTAGTTGGACTTAAAATTCATGGAAAGCCATTAGCATCTGTGAAAATATTTTGTATAGTTATTTTAAAAGGCATAGAATGTTGATTCATATTTACTACTATCAAGGAGATTTCATGTTCTTGATGTGGGCTATATAAATATCAAATATTATTATTATTATAAAAATAACTGTATCACAACTATTATAAAACTTCACATTATTTGCGAGTTGTAAAGTTAATTGCTGTGAAAATTGCTTTTACTTCCAAATTACCAAATCAATGTTTCCTGACACGAATGCTTATCTGGCTTAATTTACAGTATATCTAGTAATACTTACCACAGTCAAGTTCATCAGTTCCGAAGGGTTTGCAGTATATCTAGTAAATACTTACAACAGTCGAGTTTGTCAGTTCCGAAGGGTTTACAGTATATCTAGTTAATACTTACCGCAGTCTAGTTCATCAGTTCCGAAGGGTTTACAGTATATGTAGTATTAATACTTACCGCAGTCGAGTTCATCAGTTCCGAAGGGTTTACAGTATATCTAGTAAATACTTACCGCAGTCGAGTTCATTAGTTCCGAAGGGTTTACAGTATATCTAGCATTAATACTTACCGCAGTCTAATTCATCAGTTCCGAAGGGTTTACAGTATATCTAGTAAATACTTACCGCAGTCGAGTTCATCAGTTCCGAAGGGTTTACAGTATATCTAGTAAATACTTACCGCAGTCTAATTCATCTCTTCCGAAGGGTCTACAGTATATCTAGTAAATACTTACCGCAGTCTAGTTCATCAGTTCCGAAGGGTTTACAGTATATCTAGTAAATACTTACCGCAGTCGAGTTCATCAGTTCCGAAGGGTTTACCTGTATATATTTAGTATTAATACTTACCGCAGTCTAGTTCATCAGTTCCGAAGGGTTTACAATATATCTAGTAAATACTTACAGCAGTCTAATTCATCAGTTCCGAAGGGTTTATCTGTATATATTTAGTATTAATACTTACCGCAGTCAAGTTCATCAGTTCCGAAAGGGCAATCAGGAATACCATCACAACTATTATAAAACTCCAAATCATTTGCAAGTTATAAAGTTAATTGTTGTGAAAATTGCTCTTGCTTCCAAAACACAAATGTTTCCTGATGCGAATCTAGTAAATACTTACCGCAGTTGAGTTCATCAGTTCCGAAGGGGCAATCGAGTACCCCATCACACCTGAAATCAGCATGGATGCAGTAGAGCCCAGCTTCACAGAAGAACTCGTTCTCGTGGGTGCCACAATCATCTGAAAGATTCAACGAGATATTAATTTTTATATCCTGCATACTAAGAATCTTGCAATCTGATTGGTCTATACGAGGTCACATGATCAATGATAGATAAGTACTATCTCCCTTTTGTACCATAATTTTTTGCTGCTGCCCCACTTGCCCATTGAATAAGCGTAGCAAAGTAGGTTATGCTAAATGTCAATGTCAATGTAAAATGAGTGCGCATCGACTGTATTATTGTATGCGTGTTGTGCTTTGTAAAATCTAGCTGAAGCTAAACTGTCTGAAGAATCAGTTCTTTTAATCATGTAAAATTCACTTTTAATAGACCTTATTGCCGATGTGGGATATAAAACAAATATTAACCTCCTTTACTTGGGCAATGGATACAAACTATCATCGCCTCGGTGATCTCAAAGCTACCATCATCCCTCGCCTTGCGGCTCGAGATGATAGTAGCCCCGACATCACCTCGGCGATGATAGTTTGTACCATTACCCTCGTGGTCGGTTAATATTTGCTTACTAGTGCACAGCAAAAAAAAAATGGAATTTAGTAAATTTGAACTGGATCCCTTCACCTTTCATCACTTTGGGACTCTCCTTCATTCTACAAAAATCTTGTTTAGGGTTGGATTGTCCTTAATTTACCATGAAGTTAGGTCAAAGGAGAACTGTTTGTTATGACTATTTGTGTAAACTTTCCAGGGTGGTGTTTTACAAAGATCATAAGTTTAACTTATCTCTAAGTTGGATTAAACAATTATGGAAAGATGTTAGCATCTTCGAAAATATTTTGTACAAGTTATTTTAAAATACATATATATTTTCTATTATCAATTAAGGATATCTTCATGTTCTTGATGTCAAATTGATGAAAAGTCTAAAATACTTGAATTTTGGCTTTTGAATATATTTTACTCTACGGCTACAAATGGCTCTAGCTCCATAATGTTTAAGTCCAACTTAGAGTTAGGTTTGACTTGGGATCTTTGTGAAACACTCCCTGGTATTCTGGTAGTATATACTTACAATGGTCAAAAGTAGTACAGTTATGTTCCTCATCTTCCCCTCCCAAGCAGTCCTTTGCTCCGTTGCAAAGGTCAAAGGTCTCTATACAAGAATCATCCATGCACTGATACTCGTCGCTACTGCATGTTGGGTGGATGTAGTCTGTTGGTGTAATAAGGGATGAAAAAATATAATACGGTGTGTTTCGTAACACTTGGTTTGCTTTCCTTGCCTCTCTGCATGCTTGCTCATTAACCAAATCTGAAAATTGGCAAAAATTAACTCTTTTTTACACCGTATAGGATACCGGTGTGTTGGCTCAGTCAGTAGATCGTCCGCCTCACAACCGGGATGTCGTGGGTTTCGAACCCCGGCCGCGTCATACCAAAAGACGTTAAAAGACGGGAGTTGCAGCTACCTTGTTTGGCATTCAACAATAAGGGATAGAGCAACGTCGATCTGGCGCTGCTCAGTGGCTGCCGGTCTCACGATCAATTGGGCAAAAAGAATTTCAATTTTCGGTTTAACTTAATAAAATTTGGAGTGGACTTTAAAAGATTATCATTATTATTTTCATTATTATCTTGCACTGCAAACACTTAAAACTTAAAGCGTTTGGTGTATATCCCATAATAGATTAGGTTTTTTTGTTTCTCTCTTTTTCAGGGCCATTCCTTACAAGCATTCGCTTTTCTTTTGGTCCTTACCATATTACATTCTGTATTTTGTATTATTGTTTGTATGTTTTAATGGTTACGGTTAAATAAAATATCCTGAATCTTGAAAAGATAAATACTTATTCTTATCTATGACATTTATAGTGCCTTTTTAGAACCTAAAATTGCTATAAAGGTAATTTTAGACCCCAAAATGTGTGAAATTAAGCCAATACGATCATACCAATTCAGCTCCACTTTAAATAAAACATGGTGACCCTTAATTGAAAAATAACAATTCATGAGCCGGCTAATCGTGGGTAATATAAGCAACACAAAAATGCCAAATGAACAAAAAAGCCAACATCGGCATCGGCTGAAATACGACGTAAAAAGCATTATTTCGTTTTTTTCAATGGTTTTTTCAAATTTTTCAAAATATCTAATATTTGTGATGGTACACAAGTGTTAGAAATCATTATATTTCAGCCGTCTCTGAACCGATTTTGATCAAACAAAGATGACTTTGTCATTTAAATAATATGTTCTTTCAAATTTGACATTCAGTTTTTCATTATTTCACAAAAAATTATTTTGTGTAGCGCCCTCTGCAACAGAACTCAACTACCCCTTTAAACTAAAGCAATTTGAAACCAGCAATGTAAAAATTGATTGTCACTCACTGTCTGGATTGATTGCAGAAACCTCGATCCTGAAACCTTGTCCACCTCCGATTGCTCCGCAGTGGAATTCAATCCAAGCCTGGTTGCTAGGGATGACACGTTGCCTTGGAACATGGCGGTGGTGGTAGTTGGACACCAGTGTGTCCTGATCACTGTGGTCAAGGCCGGTTCCCATGGTAACATAAGAATAAAGGGCAATGTCAAAGGTCCCGAATAGGAAGCGGACGTAAAGTCCAGCAGGAACAGTGACTTGCCACCCGACATAGCAGCCAGCTTCATAACGCATTGGGTAACCTGGGGAAGTGATTTCCTTTACTTCATTCTGGCCTACATTTAAGTTATCTGTGGATACAAGCAGAGTAAGGATAATCAATTAAAATTACTTGTGACATTAATACTATATTCTTATTTTTATATCTCTCATCATTGTTATTGCCATTATTATCATTATTATCATTACTATTATGGAGGCAAAAAGGTTTGAAAGAGCAATTAATAACCTTTAATTTTTAAAATATGACCTAAACAAGTGTAGAAAGTTGAATTGGATTATAATTTGGCTCTGACTCTATGATAATCACTACATTTATATTGCACACGTACATTTACCAATTCCAGGGGATGCTCAAAGCACAATTCTATAAAGTACCATTCCTATTCTTGCTTTTTCCCAGCTGCCCTATTACTTAAAGACGCTAAAAGCATTCCAGGAATATATTCCTATCAGATCTCCATCTACTGCAGTAGGGTGGAGTGTGCACAAGTCTTTCAATGTTCTGCCAATGGACATTGTAGTGCCATATCAATAGCTCTTCTAACTTACAGATAGTTCCGATGGTATAGCAGTCGACTTCGTCACCACCGTCAAAGCACTCATTTTCTCCATCACACTTCCAGTAGTCTGGTACACAGCCCCCATGATAATAGCTACATTTATATATTGGACATATATCCATCCCAGGGGCATTATTCCAGTATTTGCCCAGCTGCCCTCAGGTGCTAAAAGCATTCCAGGAATAAATTCCTATCAGATCTCCATCTACTGCAGTAGGGTGGAGTGTGCAAATGTCTATCAATATGTCTTGTCAATGAACATTGTAGTGCCATGTCAATATATGCATATCTAGCTCTTCTAACTTACAGATAGTTCCGACGGTACCGCAGTCGACTTCGTCACCACCGTCAAAGCACTCATTTTCTCCATCACACTTCCAGTAGTCTGGTACACAGCCCCCATTTGAACAGGTAAAGAAACCATCATCACATGGACCTGTTAGGAATGAATGATTGATTGATCATTAATGAATCATTATACTTCTCCTCATATTATAACCCCCAGGTCCAGAAATCTTCATCACATAATTGATTTACTTTACACATGGTTACCAGTTAATGATCATACATAATGCTTACTACTGTACATCTAATTGGGCGGTCACACATACGGGTCGCACAGGGAACACAAGGCCCGCACATTGAAAATTTGCAATTTTGACCAGTGTGTTGTCCTTTGCTAGGTGTTCGTCATCAGCTGCAGGCTTTATACACCGCCCTGTTTTTTTTTGCACCATATCTGAACGAGCCCTACGATTTAAAGGGACGTGGGTCGTCGGTTTCCATGAGCAAAAGGCTATATTTCGCTGACACCAGACTTGGTGAAAATACCAGTAATGTGTGTAAAAGTCTCGCACCCAGAAAACCCGTAGTTCCATCAAGAAATACCCCTAGTCTCGCGGAGGGTCTTCGGGAGAGGGGAATAGTGAGAAAATGACTTTACCATGTGGGGGAGTCTGCGGCATTACACAGGGCCTGTTGGTCATAAAACTGAAAGCTAATTCTGCATGGTGATTGACAACATCTGTTATCGGATAAACACATGAACAGTGTTAACCCTTTGAAAGCGAGCCCGCGCACAGCGATTGTTTCCCCTGTGACGGAGCGATTTCGGTTACATCGCCAGTAATAGAAAATTTGGCAGTGCTTTCTACTTTCATTGCTCATTGCGCCTCATTCGGTCATTTACATGATTTTAGTGAATGTAAAAATTAATGATCAGATATTTTTCTTTCTTAAAATATAAGTTTTGATCATCAATACGAAAAATAAGGTCTGTTATTTTTGAGGGAAATTGCAGTCTTATTTTGCTGAAGCTTCACGTCTTTCCTTTTCAATACACTCACCATACAAATTGCGTAAGCACCGCCGCACGCGCAGATCGGTCGATACCTCCATTCATTTCCCCATTGTCAATGATTGTCGTCTGCTAAAGCTTGGCCGATTATCAACCGAGCCATAAATAATAGGCCTAAGCCTTCGTTTTGCATGTTTTTTCGACACATTTTGTAACTATATTCTGACCAACATTATGCCATGATCTACACTAAATGCCCTTTCTTTTACATGTGCAAATCAAATAAAGGACTTTTTGGGAAATCAATTTTGAGATGAACATTGTTTTATTCTCGAAAACGAAAATAATATTTATTTCGAATGCTTTCGACTTAGTTTCTCATAATTTGAAATATTCATTTTGTTTTAGTTTTTGCCTCCCGCTTAATTTTGTTTAGTTTTTCTCTATTTATACATCTTTTAGAACCCTATTTTGATATGAGGTTGCTGTATCAATAAAATATTTATTGAATCTTTGTACGCATATTTTATTAGTTTTGTTTGTAATGGAAAGAGCTAAATGAATAACAGAGATTAGAACAAAATCATAATTCATCACAATCATCTCTCTCTCTCTCTCTTTCTATCTATTTATCTATCTTTCTCTGTCTGTCTCTATCCTCTCCCTTCCCTCTCTGAATACGTCAGGAATTTTGTGAATTGGAATTGTGCTTCAGTGTGTTTTATTTCCGCATCGCGTTGTTGTGTTTTTTGTTAGTTTTTTGAAAGGGTGTGGCTAATAAGGAGTTAATCGCCGTAGTCTTGGTAGTCTTTTATTTATTCGAAAATAAATGATATTGAAAAAATAGTAATTCATTATATTACGGAACAATAAAGAAAGATGTGCAAACAATGTGAGAATTCACTTCATTTGTCTTCGTCTCCATCTATGTTCTTGTTCAACCTATCGTGTCGACAAAACTTAGATAATCCTCGTTTCATGATCAGTTCTGTAGATGGCATGTACATGTATACATGAAATGATGATGCTTACGATATTGTAATAAAATAGTAATGATATTAACAATTACTTTCTTCATCTTGCACTCGCTTTTCTTCATTGCCAGAAAACTTGTTTTTATGTTGCCTTCCCAATAAACAAAACACTAAAAAGTAACCTCTTTTGGGAGTGTATTTTAAGTGATTTTAAAGTATGGTGCCTTTTGAACTAGATTTAAACGTTATCGACACGTGCCTTCATTTAAACAAATAAGGTACTCCTGTTCACGTTTTTATCTAACCTAAAAACCACCAATTTATCACGCGACTGGAGTAACATGATTCCACTTACCTCTGTAAATCAAGTGTTTATGACCAAATAACCACTTGACCAAGCAACGAGTTTTTTGTCCGTTAACCGATGGTGGTGATAAATACGTAATTATTTGGTCTTGTAAGCACCTTTATCGATTGGTTTCACAGGTTATCCAAGGTTGATGGTAATAATCACGTTACTTACACCAGCTAATCGTCTTATTGTTCTGTCCGTGAATCTCTGGTTATATTAAATAAGTAATTCTGAGGTGTCTTACACACCTCTTTCAATGGTTTCAAAGTAACCATAACTTTCTTGGTTATGATCACGTGGCTCAAGCTGATTACTAATCTAAGCTGTGAATCTGTGATATTTAGGTGTGAAAAATTAGTAATTATTAGGTGTCTTAAAACACTTTTTAAATGGTAGTCAAAGTTGCCATAAGTTCCGCGGTGATGATCTCGTGACTCAAGCGGATTATTAATCTAAGCTGGGCATACGTGACTTTTAGGTGTGAAAAATAAGTAATTATTAGGTGTCTTAAAATACCTTTTTAAATGGTTTCAAAGTTACCATAACTTTATTGGTGATGATCACGTAGCTAAAACTGATTACTAATCTAAGCTGTGAATCCGTGATATTTAGGTGTGAAAATTTAGTAATTATTAGGTGTCTTAAAACACCTATTTAAATGGTAGTCAAAGTTGCCAGCAGTTCCGCGGTAATGATCTCGTGACTCAAACGGATTATTAATCTAAGCTGGGCATCGGTGATTTTTAGGTGTGAAAAATTAGTCATCATTAGGTGTCTTAAAACACCTATTTAAATGGTAGTCAAAGTTGCCAGCAGTTCCGCGGTGATGATCTCGTGACTCAAACGGATTATTAATCTAAGCTGGGCATCAGTGATTTTTAGGTGTGAACAATTAGTTATTCTTGGGTGTCTTGATGGTTTCACAGTTACCATTTAAGTTCCGTGGTGATAATCCCGTGACTGTTGGCGTATTTCTTTTTTCACCAGCTGATAACTGACTGTTGGCATCTTTTCATTGCACCAGTTGATGACTGACTGTTAGCATATTTCCAGTTGAACCAGCTGACACCAATTAATTTGCATATTGAATATGGGGTGCGTGCAGATCTATGTTTTTTTAACAATTTATCTGAATTTACAGCATATTTCTCAATTACTGATGATTTAGTTATATGCAATTCATTTCGAAAATACTACAAATATAAATTACCAGTTATTAGGACATTTCGCTACTTCGTATAAATTACATTTCATTAAACATGAATAAGGGAAACATTAACTATGAACTAAAATACTTTCAATAAAATACAAGTATATGAAAATTTTTTGATTAATTAAATTATGTAAGTCTACTTATTACCAATGCCTTTACATTGGAAATACAGACGTACCAGATTTGAAGTGGTGTTGCCGTTCAACTGGTTGGAAGTTTTACCAAACGGTTCTAATGGCTCAGCTAGACCAGTTGAATTCTAACTGGCCTGGATCAACTGGATCATTTAGCCCATTTCAATTTCCGGGGTTACCAGTTCTGGGATGTTTGCACCCACCCCCTCCCCACCCCCTCTAATCCCAAACTGCTTCCGGCGCGCCTGGACGTAATTATGGAAGATCCAAAACAGGATGTTCAGAAACGGGATGAGAACGTCATTATTTTGGTTCATTTATTGTGTAACATTTGCGTAAGTATTGGGTTGAACGCGGGTTACAGTAACATATTTCCTCTTTGACGTAAATTTCACGTGAATGAAGAACATGATTCATCTCAAGTCAGCCTCGTAATATTCACGTGAATTTCACGCAGATATTTTGACTAAAACTATCACTAATGCTTCACGTGTTTCTGTGACGCGATACTTTCGTTTATGAAGATGTAATTTCATAACCAAACAAACACGGGAGTATTAGGTTTACAAACCATGGTCTCCAAGGTAGGGATAATCACGTTATTATAATGGTGATATTGCAGTGACAATTGCGTGATTTAGTGTACGTGTGTTTTAAGTGACCTAGTGCAATAAACGTATTAACACATTTACGTAAATATCAGGTGTTTGAAGAACGTAACTCTCCTCAAGTCGATACCTTGATATTGACGTGATTTTCACGTGATTTTGTTTATTGGGTTGCATGTTTTTTTTCAACAATGGTAGCATCTTTGCCCAGGGAAAGTCTCATATTCGTGGATATACCGCCGGAGTTGCTCAAGACAAGAGTGATATTCCGTGGGGAGAGAGAGGAAGAGTAAGGGGTCGTTTTTCAGAACGTAACATTTGAACATTTCATATGCCCGCTCAAACCAAGACCGGCTTTAGGTTGATCAAGATATTACCTCAAAACTGCTCTAAAATTGTTACATGCCCTCGTAAAGGTATATAAATTAGAATGGTTGTTTGTATTGTCATGTAGATTGACCTATTGACCTATGTTTACGCCTACATCCTCTTCTTTCAAAACGGCAATCTTCCAGAGTAGTTACTTCTTTACATTCTTTTGTTCCCCCTTAGCGTGGGGCAGCTGAGATAAGCCTTTCATAAAAGAGGAGGTCCATACATGAATGATTCGCTAAATTGGTCAAGTTGATAAAATGAAAAGCGTATTGTCATGTAAATACAATGACGTAAAAGATAGATGTGGAGTCAAACTTTTGAGGCGACAGGCTTTGTAGATAACATATGGAAATATTCAACCTTCTTTCCCCTCTCAGTCTATCCCTCTATCTTCTTCTCCCTCACAGGCTTAGATTAGTATATGATGAAAAAATGCCACACCGGTAGGGTAGATAAATATAAATAAGTAATCAGGGGGAATCAGGGTCGAAATCGAACTGATAATACGAATATCGAAAAATGCAGAAGGGAGGAACTTGGAAGTAGCATCACGTCGTCACGCAAGAATCATGACAAGAATATAGAACGGACGCGCGCGTACGCGTCCGTCTCCAGCTGTACAGGTATTTTGAGGGCCTTTTTTTTCGAGCCGACACTAACTTAGGGGAAAGTTGAAATGATATCACCTTTTTCTCGATTTTTTTCCACATAACATTATTATTTTTTTAGTAGATGAAATGAATGAAAATATCTAAATAATACTTCAAAGAACTTTAGCACATAAAAGCTAATAATAAGCTGGAAAACTTTGTCAACATATTAGGGATATATCTCGGCTTCTGTAGAAGCCCGTCATCACAGACTTAACAACTCGCTCGGCTTCTGTAGAAACCCGTCGTCTCCAAAGTGTTAAATTCCCCCATAGGCCTGTCCTCATCAGCTCGACTTTGCCAAATAACGCGCTATATTCATATTCGGGATATTCCCGAAGCTCAAAATTGCGTCTTCACAAGACCGATACGCTCATCCCAAACTAGCTCGGACAGGCGCAATTAATCCCGCCATTTCCCAAATAGCAGGATATTTTGGAAACAAGACCAAGATTTCTTGGGATATTTTCTTGACCAAATATCCCACTAATTACAACTGCAAGCTGATGAAGACGCAAATTAACTGGCTAATTTGTGATCGGGATAGTTAAAATAGCGGGTTATTTGGCAAACTCGAGCTGATGAAGGCAGGCCTCTAATGAGAGCCAACTCCTATGCATCTTCAATTGTTTTCTTAAATGGAAAGTCTATAACATCAAGATTCTTACCGCAGTCGGCCTCGTCTTCGCCCATGTCACAGTCAGCGATGTGGTTACAAACTTGAGGCTGGAAGATACACTGTGAGCTGTTGTAACAGGCAAATTGGTAGCTATATGGGCAATGGAAAGCTACAAGGGATTATGAAAAATAAGACAAGAAGAGTATCATGGAGTGAGGGATTGATTCTGTTTTACACAAAACAAATGGCAATTTGATATCAACAATTAAAGATAAAGATCAGTTCTGGTCAGGCTTCATGATACCAAGTGTCCCACACCAGCCTCATCACATCACCTAGCAGAAGCACTGTGTTCTATGCCAAACATCAATAGTCATGCATGATATGAATAGCATCCTCTAAATTTCTGACAATGGAGTACCTAGGATAGAACCTTGTGATACACCATTTGTTATAGGAAAAAAAAAAAGAGGAATTATTATTATAAACTACATATTGAGATCTATTAAAAAGATTACTTTCGAACCAAGATGACAGACAAATTTGAGTGTTGTTGTAGTTTCTGAGTGGTGGTCAACACACTGATTACTGAGCTGGGAGACATTGCCAGGCATAGCGCCATAAATCGAAAAAAAATCTGTACCTGTGTATAAGACGCACCCCCGACTTTCAATTTTTTTCGGCGGCAAAAAAGTGCGCTTTATACACGGACATTTACGGTATAAGTATTTGTGTGTACTGCAAAGTTCTGGAATCAATCATCAAAATGATAAGAAATTTGGCCCAGTCTTGGTAAAGTTACAAGGACCGTACACAGAAAGATGTAAATGGGACTTGAGCTCACTTATGTTCTTTCTATCGGACATGTTCACACAATTCTGTATCATGTAATTTCACTACAATTTATTTGAATATTGGATAATAGTAAGACTGCCGAGCATGCAGAGGACTTACGACAGCGTGCTTCATCGCTTCCATCTAAACAGTCAGTAAAGGCGTCACATTGGTAATACCAATGGATGCACTGGCCATCATCACATGTGAACTGATGAGGCTGACAAGTACCTGAAAATAGTAATAATTATAAATGTTTAATATGATATGACATTACTACTACTACTACTACTACTATGACTGTACTACTACTACTACTAAAATTACAATAATAATGATGAAAATAATAATACTGATAATAATACTTAGAATACTGTATTTGTTGGCGTAAAGGCCGCAGTATTTTTGGAAGAGAAAATATAAAAAAGTCTGGGTGCGGCCTTTGCGGCATAAGAGTAAAAAAAATTAAAAAATTGCAAGTCAAAACCATGAAAAAACAGCACAAATTTGTACATATGGGACTACAATAACTATACCACTATGGTACAGGACATTTCCACATATCTTACCGACAATTTTATCTTGCATTGTTGACATGAAGACGAAAATAAACTTCCTAAAACAACATCTGCCGATAGATCTTGATCTAAGTTCTAGCCAATGCATTGCTAAAAAGTAAAAGAAGGGAGCGTTACGGAGCTGCCGCGAACGCAATTACGCATCCAGCCAAAGTCGCAGCAGGTCTATTTTCTGATCTTTGTATCCATTTCATGCAATTTCGCATTACACCGTACATTGTGGTTGGGGTATATATCGAATACCAAATCTGCCTGCGATCATTTTTTAGCTAAACTTCCGGTAATTTATAAGAATATTGATGAATTTGGTATCAGTTTGTAAAAAAATAATGTTCTACGAGAAAATTACGACTATTTTGTTTTGTCTGTTTGTTTGTTTGTTTGTTTTTTATATATTTTTTTGCCTCTTTGAAATGTCAAAGTTGAGGGTCAGGCCTATGCGGCGCTGCGGCCTTATCGCCGGCAAATACGGTAGTAATAATTAGTACTACTACTTTGTAGCCTTCAAGGTCTGTTAATGTGGCCCGGCCCTGTTCCAGATCAAGCCTGGGGAAAAGTGGCAAAACTCCATCCTCAGATAGGATGTTAAATGAAGGTCCCATAAAGGAGGGTCACCTACTATGCACATTGCGAGCCCCCTAGGCTATTCAAATAAGAGAAGGGAAAAACATTGGTGAAATGGTCCCCCTGCATCTCCAAATCAGTAATATCGGGAGGAGAGGCCCGAGGATTAGAGTGATTCAGTTTTCTTTCCCCTTCCAAGCACGGCTAGGTAATCCTAAATACTAATAACTGATTGATGCAACTTTAAAATATCATCACAATTCGATAACATATGCTAAATATCTATGACAAATTTGCTCTCAGCCGATCAAATGCCACCATTATCAGTGGCTTATAACAGTTATGGTAACTTCTTATTGATAACAAGTTTTAAGAAACAGGGCCAAAGTACATGTGAAGCATAAATGACTGTAATTATGCAACTGATCAGAGGAATTGCGATCTAAGGATCGATCCCAACTCATGAGAGTGCAAGACTAACCTCCTTGCGCCTGGCAGTTGAGTTCATCGCCACCGAATCCGCAATCATTGATGAGATCACATTCATATGTAGCAGGAATGCATACCCCATCACTGGGACACTGGAACTCATCTTCATCACAGGGTGGAAAAGTCATGTCTGTATGAGGAAAGAGAGAGTATGGTGAGATAATGTCAAGGTTTAAAGGTCATGTCTGAATAAGGAAAGAGAGAGTATGGTAACAATGTAAAGGTTTAAAGGTCATGTCTGGATAAGGATAGAGCAAAAATTAAGAAAATATTAAGGGTTAAAGGTCATGTCTGAATTAGGAAAGAGAGAACAGTATTAGACAATGTTAAGGTTTAAAGGTCATGTCAGAATAAGGAAAGAGAGAGTATGGTAAGACAATGCCAAGGTTTAAAGGTCATGTGTGGATAAGGATAGAGTAAAAATTAAGGTTTAAAAGTCATGTCTGAATAAGGAAAGAGAGAGTATCGGTAATATGTCAAGATTGAAAGATCATGTCCAAATACTGAAAGAGAGAGTAGTAAGACAATGTCAAGGTGCATAAT
Source organism: Strongylocentrotus purpuratus (assembly GCF_000002235.5). Classification (NCBI taxonomy): domain Eukaryota; kingdom Metazoa; phylum Echinodermata; class Echinoidea; order Camarodonta; family Strongylocentrotidae; genus Strongylocentrotus; species Strongylocentrotus purpuratus. The sequence goes on along the minus strand of NW_022145594.1, from coordinate 22,776,626 downwards.
TATATGAAATTTTGGGGTGATTTTACTCACACAAAGTTGCTAAATATTGATTTTCAGGTCATCACAACATATCAGTTTTCCCTGAAAAATTGGCTTCTATTCATAGAATTCTTGATACTTTTCAGTCTTTCTCAGTGACTGTTGGATGACAAATAATTTTTTTGTTTTTGAAATCCGTAATTTTAGACATTCCGTACTGCCATAACGATCGTTAATTTCCATACCAATTACAGGAAATCTGTACTTACCGGCAGCTCTGACAATATCCACTCTGTCCTCACTCGAAATCGCTAACCCTGAGCTATCTGCATAGCTTAAAAATATTCATGAGTGCACACTCGCACATGTACCTGATGTAGGGTCACTCGGTCAAGACAAGTTCAATAACAAGTTTATAAAATAATGTCTCATGGATGAGGTACAAATGAAATGAATGAGTACGAAACTACTACAAACGCTGTGAACTTTTGACCGATCACTGCTGGCCCTGAAATGAATTTTCACGTTCATGCTATCCCTGATTGGACGCAGTACTTCTGCCGTCATTGGTTAGCACAGCTTTTCATTTAATAGTCACAGACTATTTTGACCTACGTTCTCACTTGAGCTCTTTGCACTGCATTTCAAGAGAAAGCAACGCAATTGTGGCGCTAACGCTGCATTGTTTCCAGAGCCAAGTAATCCTGGGGGGTGTTTCACAAAGATCCTAAGTAGAACTTAACTCTAAGTTGGACTTAAAAATTATGGAAAGCTGTTGGCAACTTTGAAAATATTTTGTAAAAGTTATTTTGAAAGGCATAAAATGTTGATTCAAATCATTCATATTTTTCATCATCAAGGAGATTTCATGTTCTTGATGTGGAAGTTATAAAAAAGTCTAAAATACTTGAATTTCTGCTTTTGAATATATTTCATTTTAAGGCTCCAATGGCTGTCCATAATTTTTAAGTCCAACTTAGTGTTAAGTTCTACTTAGGATCTTTGTGAAACACCCCCCTGCACTATCGGTGGTGAAAGCCCACTTTGGTTAAACCAAGTGTGCAAACAAAGTTGGCAAAGGAAAATTTTGCCATAGTGAAAAGCATATTACAGACGTATCTGAAATATTACAATGAATAGGGACCCAGAGCAATTGTTTAATACTGACTGCATTGTACTTACCTGATGAATCAACATCTTCTAAACCGATGAAATATCCGCCAGAGCCTCCATAAACCCCTGTATGGAACTTCACAAAGATCTCGTTGGTGAGAGAAGTGAGCAGCGCAGGCACGGCCGAACGATGGGTATACGCCTCAAAGAGAGCGCTAAAATCCTCGGTGTCGCTCCCGTGTCCAAAGGCCAGGTAGGTGTTTAGGCTGAGATCCACATCGTAGAAGCTCATGCGGATCACACGGCCAGGATCGGTTCTGATTAATATCTCGTAGTACTCATTTTGTGGGTAGTCATCAGGGTAGTTTGGTGAGGTTATGTTCATGGAGTTCTGACTCAGATAGATATTTGCTAGGTAAAGAAATGGTAGGACAAATTTGTGAAACATTTTTTTATGTGAGCCAAAAAATTGATGTTTTGGTAATATGTTAAAGAGAAGGTTGAGTTCTGGGAAGAGGTGAAAAATATTTTGTGAGTGTTATCATTGTTATTATGCAAGTGTGGAAGAGCACCAGATAAAACTTGACCCCTGAAAAGCATGGATCTTCAAATGCCTTCATATTGTACAGCATACAAATCGAGACAGATTTTTATGCCACATATCGTAATCCCATATACACCTTTCTGTGTACAGTGCTTGTAACTTACCAAGACTGAGCAAAATTTCTTTATTTTGATGATTCCAGAACCTTCCAGTAAATACAATACTTATATGCCAGATGGTCAACCTTTTCTGATCGATTCCACACTGCTTCTGTTACAATGCAATCGCATCACCAGAACTCAACTTTATCTTTAAGTAATAACACCAGTATAATTAGAAATTGAATGCAAAATAAGATCAACTTATATACAAGTGGCATACTATAAATACACAGAACTGGCAGGAAAGATGGAGAACAGGATAGAGAAAAAGCAATAACCTATCATACAATTTTGCAGATTTTCACTGACATGTGAAAAAAAGATGCAGTTTAATAAAGGTTAACTCTTAAAATGCATTTTTATTGAAATATTACATCCCTTGTCCATGCATGTATCCCAAATTTGTTCCCTTTTCTTTGTCATGAACTATAAAATCAACTACATGTAGTTTCTCATTTGGTCTTCTCAATCGTATCTTATCATTTATTTCCATGTGACATCTCAACTGTTTTCACAGTGGTCTATAATAACTCTTTTGGGGTTTTTTTGGTCTCATGTTTGTTACATGTATTTTTCTCTAGGCACCATGAGCACTGAAAGGTGGACCTGTGCGCTATACAAGTAGCCACTCTTATCCTTATTATTTTACATTGGCAGAAAGAGCGAAAACCTGGCAGACTTTTGAGTCCATTTCTAATACAGTACATTGTGATGTTCATTCATACTTAGTGTTATTTTGAGGAGGAAAAGCTGATCTATTCACAGCTTGAGAAAACCCTGAAATGATAATGCTATCCTACCCTACAGTCAAGGGGTCTTACTTGTCTTCGCTGGTGTTCCACAGTTGCGTTCGTCATCGTCACCACTCAAGCAATCCACTAGGAAATTGCATCTTCTAGTTCCATGGATGCATTGTTGGTTGGGGCACTCAAACATTGTTTCTCCGCATGGAGCTGTAAGAAGACAATATATTATTACAATGTATATATATATATATATATAACCTTATATGTTGTATTAACAGGACATCTATTCATAACCCTATATATGGTACATTAAACGGACATCATAAATACTTGTATAACCCTAACCCTAAATTCAAAACAATATAACTAATTAAACTAATGACTACTGAATAAACCTATTGTTTCTTGGAAGGCCTATAAGTTTCCTCTGCCTGCAAATGTACGTAGAGGGCAGTACATCTTTTGTGCAATCGTTAAAAGGGCACGAAATTGCCCTGCTAATGACCATGTCTACATAATGACAAATTTTTTCGATACATAGATACTTCTGACGCTGTAAGATGAATATACATACATCCATGTACATACGTACATAAATATACATTAACAATTTTTTACTGAGTTAAATTCCACTAAGATTAATTGTGGGGTGAATCAGTGCTCTTAAATTGCTATAGTGTTACATTATCAAAAGTTCTGGTAATTATGAAAAAAAATATGTGAGCTTCCCATCCTCTGTATGTCAGTTTCGAAATATATCATAGTAGAAATATAACCTGAAAATATTGCTCTTCAAATTCCCTCATATTCAAAATATTTTCTATGTGCAGTACATTTGTGTTTTGGAAAGGCCGAATAAGTTTCTGTTTATTATGATCATTGCAAAACTTCACACTATTATGTTAATTCTCATGTACTGCATGTTCAACCTTTTCCAATTGCTTCCACACCGTTTCTATTCTCAAATACATGTATATTGCTACTTATCAGCTTGCATGGTGATGTAGATATACAGTAGGCTTGCAGGTGCACCACGTGAGAGAGAGAGGGAGGATTGAGGTGACTTTCAGGACTACACACCCTCAAGAAAGATTACAGAGAGTCCTTTTCAGGACCCCTCAATCCTCCCTCTCTCTCACATGGTGCACCGGCAAGCCTAATGTATACATGTACAATGTTTTTATTATCCTTTTTGCTATCATTATAATGAAACATAAAAACCTGTAATTGTTGATTTGATCGGTAAACACTTTACCGACCCGATCATAAAAACTTTGACTTACTTGGGCACTGGAGTTCGTCCGCGGCTGTTGGACAGTCAAAAATGCCATCGCATCTAAAATCTCCATGGATGCATGGACCAAGAGGACATCGAAACTCTGCCTCGTGAGTTCCACATGCATCTACACAACATAAGAAACAGAGAGTGGATGGGTAGTGATTGATGGTAAGATAACTAAACTCTGTACATGTAATTATGCTCCCTTATTAACCCTTTGAGAGCAAGCCCGCGCACGGCGATTGTTTCCCCTGTGACGGAGCGATTTCGGTTACATCGCCAGTAATGGAAAATTTGGCGGTGCTTTCTACTTTCATAGCTCACTGCGCCTCATTTAGTAATTTTCGTGATTTTTAGTAAATGTAAAAATGAAAGATCAGACTTTTTCCTTTCTAAAAATGTAAGTTTTGTTTATCAATACGAAAAATAAGGTCTGTTATTTTTGAGGGGAATTGCCGTCTTATTTTGCTGAAGCTTCACGTCTTTCCCTTTCAATACACTCACAATACAAATTGCGTAAGCACCGCCGCACGCGCAGATCGGTCGATACCTCCATTCATTTCCCCATTGTCAATGATCGTCGTCTGCTAATGCTCAGCCGATTATCAACAGAGCCATAAATAATAGGCCTAAGCCTTCGTTTTTCCATAGGTTTTCGACACATTTTGTAACTATATTCTGACCAACGTAATGCCATGATCTACACTAAATGCCCTTTTTTTTTATGTGTAAATCAAATATAGGACTATTTGGGAAATGAATTTTGAGATGAACATTGTTTTATTCTCGAAAACGAAAGTAATATTTACTTTGAATGCTTTCGACCTCATTTCTTACAATTTGAAATATTCATTTTGTTTTAGTTTTTGCCTCCCGCTTAATTTTGTTTAGTTTTTCTCTATCTATACATCTCTTAGAACCCTATTTTGATATGAGGTTGCTGTATCAATAAAATATTTATTGAATTTGTGTACGCATATTTGATTTGTTTTGTTTGTAATGGAAAGAGCTAAATCAATGACAGAGATTACAACAAAATCATAATTCATCACAATCATCTCTCTCTCTTTCTTTCTATCCATTTATCTATCTATCTATGTCTGTCTATGTCTGTCTGTCTCTCTCTCTCTGTCTCCTTCCCCCCTCCCTCTCTGAATACGTCAGGAATTTTGTGAAATTGGAATTGTGCTTCAGTTTGTTTTATTTCCGCATCGCGTTGTTGTATTTTTTTTTTTTTTTTGAAAGGGTGTGGCTAATAAGGAGTTAAAGGTAATACAAAGTTTTGGTATGGGGTCATGAATTTGGTTTAAATGAACAAATTTGAAGCATATGCGATGCTACAATATTCAGTGATCGTTGACACGGTTGAAATTGAGTCTGAAGTTATGCAATTGTAAATACCGGTAATACACTCTTCATGTTGTTTTGCTCCCTCTCAAGGTCAAGATATTAATTAAGTTATAAAACCATGTTTCTCGACTAATATCAACCGATTAGCTATTACCGTTTGGAAATTATATATCACAACTACATATTCTGAGATAGTCATGGTCGCAGCTACCATCGTACGGCCGTAGGCGCTATTTGAAACTTATCAAAACTGAATATCAAACTGATAATATGACCTGTAATACAAATACGTGAAATGCGGAAGGGTGCATGGAACTTGGAAGTAGAGTCAAGCAAGAAACGTGGCAAAAATATAGAACGGACGCGCGCGTACGCGTCTGTCTCCAGCTGTACAGGTATTTCGGGCCTTTTTTCGATCCGAACACTAAAGTTGAAATGATATCACTTTTTCTCGATTTTTTTCTACGTAACTTTATTATTTTTTTAGTAGATGAGATGAATGAATATATCTAAATAATACTTCAAAGAACTTTAGCACATAATAGCTAATAATAAGCTGGAAAACTTTGTCAACATATTAGGGATATATCTTGGCTTCTGTAGAAGCCTGTCGTCTCCAAAGTGTTGAACAGAATAGATATACCGTAATTTGAAGCTCCTCTAAAAATTTGGAGCCCCAAATTTACCAAAAATTTGATGGCAAAATTTCACTTAAATTGTATCATAATGTGAAAGAGGGTGTCATTTATTTAAAGAGACACTTCTGCAAATCCCCCCCCCCCCAATATGTTTGAAGACAAATATTGATAACAGAAAATATAATTTGGGTTTTCTGTTATATGCAAACAAAACTAATTTTGTATTCTTTTATCAATATTCGACTTAAAACACATTAGTTTTCAAAATCCTTGCAGAAATGTGTCTTAAATGACATTCTCTTTCACATTGTGATTCAAATTTGTGGGGCTCCCAACACTTGAAAGGGGCTTTAAAGACCTCACCTCAACAGTCTTCATGCGAAGTACATATACATGAATGTCAAAGTTCACTGACTCCAGACTTGGCGGAAATTATGCCATTAATGTTTGTACGAATCTCACACGTAGTAATCACCTGATCCCACCTCCATAGCCGGGGGGCGCAATAGCTCAGTCGGTAGAGCAGGGGTCTCAAAATCTGGTGACCCTGGTTTGAAACCAAGGCCATGCGCTCGTGCCCTTTGGTAAGGCATTAATCCTCATTACCAGGTCCCTCTGAGAGGACCTAAAGCCTTGGTCTTCTGGTTGCTTACTAACAAGCATTTATTACTTTCTTAGCTGTCAGGTAAAATAACCACCATTATCACTATCACTATCACCTTTTTGCTGACGATAGTGTGATTTACAGAGAAATTCACACTGAGAATGACACCTCCATCCTTCAGCAAGACCTTCAAATCTTGTCTGACTGGTCAGCGAAATGGTTCATGGCTTTCAATGTCAAAAAGTGCGCCTCCCTTACCATCACGAGGAAAAGAACACCAATACAGCATGACTACCTGATTTCCAACGAGATAATACCCAGGATAGACAAATACAAGTATCTCGGGGTAACTCTAACCAAGGACCTTCGATGGAATACACACTGCCAACTCCTACTGAACAAGGCCAACAAAACCCTTGGGTTGCTGCGGAGAACCCTGTCACCATGCACCAAGGATGTGAAGGATGCGACTACCGAAGATCCACGTCAGCTACAGGGCTTGTTTCCCAGCTGGGATGGGATAAACTGCACACACGTCGTCTTCTAGCACAAAGCACCATGCTCTTTAAAATACACCACCAGCTAGTCAACATTTGTCTTCCTCACCTCATAACTAAAGCTACATACATCAGCAGAAGAGACCACACACTCAAGCTCTCTGTTTCTGTGGCAACAATAGACTCCTACAAGTACTCATTTTACCCCCGCACCATTCGCATCTGGAATCAACTACCAGCCACTGCAGTTACTGCCCCAAAAGTTGCTGCTTTCCAGATGATCGCCCTCCCCGTCATCAGAGGGTTGGAACCTCCTGTAGGTTCCAGAATGCTGTAAACCATTTAGCAGCATGATTTTTTACTTGCACGTCACTGTTTTACTGTATAAAGAAATTGTACACCCTTTTGTTGTCTGCACCTTCACCTGCTGTCACCACACATCCCATCCCAGTATAGCTTGGAAAAGCTGCTTCAGGGATTACCTCATCAAGTACTATCTCTCAGAGAGTCTTTGGGTGAGGGAAATGTATCCTGATGACCTTCCTCAAGAGGTTGTTGGTGGGTAGTGTAAAGCATTACATAACACCTGTCAGTCGTAAAAAATGAAGGCCAATCCTATTGATTGATAACATCCATTATCGGGTGAATTCCTGAATGGTGATTATTCCCCATGAGAACCCATGCTTTAAGTATCTTTTAACTCTTTGCCCGCTTCGTTCGGCTAGCGGAACATACAGCGGGCTGCCATCTTCGACTCAAGTCACATTTCATTCACAATACACACGGAACGCATTTAATTCTATTGCACGCACACACACACAATAGTAACGCGTGCTTCGCATTGTATACACATCACACTTCATTGCCCCGCTTTCGCAGACATTGTTTACATTGACATTTTCCGAGAAAAATTGAGTTTTTGAAACTGCTTTTGCAAATATTCTGATGAGCTAGGATGGCCCCTATTAGGAGGAGACGGGACTTCTTCACTGCTGATCAGGTACGAGAACTTGTGATGGACCCTGTTCCAACAGCCGACTCTGATTCAGAGGAGAGCGAGACTGACTCTGACGAGGAAGATGAGCCTGGTCCCACACGTACACCTTTCTTCTTCCCCTCTCCCTGCCTATATATCTTCTTTTCACTCTCACTTTCTCTATCTGCCGCTATCTCTCTCTCTCTCTCTCCTTGTTTCTTATTTCTCTCTGCCCCTCTGTATCTTCTCATCCTCACTTTCTCTTTCTGCCTTTCTTTCTCTGTCTGCCTATTTGTCTTTCTCTCTCCGTGTCTCTTCTTATTTATATCCCTATCTGCCTATCTCTTTCTTCTTCCCCTCCCCCTCTATCTCTATCTTCTCACTCTCACTTTCTGTATCTGCTTATCTATTTCTTTCTCTCTCTCTCTCTCTCTATCTCTCCCTATCTGCCTGTCTCTTTCTTCCTCCCCTCTCTCTGCCTCTCTCTATCTTGTTCTCACTCTCATTATCTCAACCTGCCTCTGTCTTTCTCTGTCTGCCTATCTGTCTTTCTCTCTCCGTGTCTCTTCTTATTTATATCCCTATCTGCCTGTCTCTTTCTTCTTCCCCTCCCCCTCTATCTCTATCTTCTCACTCTCATTTTCTGTATCTGCTTATATCTCTTTCTTTTTCTCTCTCTCTCTATCTCTCCCTGTCTCTTCTTATTTCTTTCCCAATCTGCCTGTCTCTTCGTTCTTATTCTCTTTCTTTCTCTCTCCCTCTCTCTGTCTTCCTCTTGTTATAAGAGACTACATATGTAGACGAATATATTTTATTCTTATTTATTATACATCAGCTTTCTACAATTCATAACTTAGTACATGTTTCAAGCATACATTATGTTCATGGCTTGCCTTATTAGTGTAGAAAATCAATAAGTTCTTCTATTCATTTCTTTCAATTCTAATAGCTTGCACAACCTTGCAAGTAATAATAGAATGTTACACCATCTTACCTACAGACACAATAAAGGTCATCAAAGTACAATCAAGAGACAGGAAGTCTATTCAAAAGTACCCAGGGTCAATTTCAATAGGAGATTAGTTCATTGTCGGCTTACTCTTTATTCAATCCTAAATTACCAGGCTCATTGTGACCTTCAACACATGAATTTGGTATGTAGTGAAAGCTCATGAATACATCTTTTCAATGAACTAACTCAGGACATAAACCTCCATAACAAAGTATTAGATATAAGAGGTATAGAATACCCTTCTAAACGAAAACTTGGATACAAAATGTATAGTTGATAATCTCAAAATTTATGATAATATACATTACAAAAATGATACCATTGGCAAGACTATTAATTTCTATACAATATTGCTACACAAAGTTTTTCATTACAGTACACCAATCAAAAGTTATTGCGAGTTGAATAAGCATAGTCCATGCAGAACCCCTCCTAAGGTGGCACCCTAAAGACAATGTGGCACAGGGGGGATTGTGTACGTGACGGGCAAAGAGTTAAGAGCTGCAGGAGCATATGAACCACATGTATATGGCCACATGCACTTAAGACTCTACCGAGTAGCGAGTGTGTGGTATCCACTTATATGAAGTCACCATCCGGATAAAGCTGATTTAAATGCACATGTAGGCCCCTCCCAATATCAGCTATGTGAACATCTACTGACTTGACTTGTGAGCTTTGATTTTAATTGACCAAAAAGCTTCATATCAGCACACAGTGCATTTTGAGGAATAATCCTACCAGCTATCCATTTACCTCACCTGGGTAGAGTGTGGCAAATGTAGATTTATGTCTTGCCAAAGGACATATCAGTACCGGGGTACAGAAACAATTGACTTACCGTGATCAAAGGTTGAACAGTTGACGCGTCCCAGGGCATGTTCCTCATCCTCAGCCATTGAACAGTCCTTGTATGTGTCACACAGGTAGTGAGACGGGATACAGTGGCCATCGTTGCACTGGAATTCTCCCGCTATGCAGGTAGTGTAGTTGTGAGCTGAAGAAAAGTGCATCAAAGTTCATAATAGAATGAATTATATGTTATTTTGAATATTAGTGGGGGGGGGGGAAGAAGGGGGTAGCAATATAATTGTAATGATAATAATAAAATAAAAAATACTGCTGATAATGATAATAATTATACTACTTTTACTACTACTACTACTACTAATAATACTAATGATGATAAAAATAATAATGAACATAATAATAATGATAACAAGTCAACGCAAAGCGTAGCATCCCCTCACAGGGTACAAATGACCTATATACGTCAGAACAAGTTACCTCCTACTAGACGAGGAAGTTAACCACCTTTTCACATATATAATTATTTGTTTTTGCATATTCAATGAGCTATGACTTTTCTCCTTTGACCTACATACTCAGAAATCGAACTTAGGCTGTACATGTATTTTGATACCATGTACCTTCATATTAGATTTCATTAAAATTCGTCAAACATTACTCAAGTTATTTAATGGAAACCAAATTCGCATATATTCAATGAGCTATGACCTTTCACCTACATACTCAGAAATTGAACTTAGGCTGTGTTTTGATACAGTTTATCTTTATATCAAAATTTCATTAAAATCCGTCAAACAATACTAAAACTATGGATCAGAAACCAGATTTCGCATATTTAATGAGCTATGACCTGACCTACATACTCAAAAATTAAACTTAGGCTGTGTTTTGATACCATGTACCTTCATATCAAATTTCATTGAAATCCGTCAAATAATACTAAAGTTATAGATCGGAAACCAGATTTGCATATTTAATGAGCTATGACCTTTGACCTACATATTCTGAAATCGAATTTAGGCTGTGTTTTGATACCATGAACCTTCATATCAAATTTCATTACAATCCGTCAAATAATACTAAAGTTATAGATCGGAAACCAGATTTGCATATTTAATGAGCTATGACCTTTGACCTACTGCTTGGAAATTGACCTTAGGCTGTGTTTTGATACCATGTACCTTCATATCAAATTTCATTAAATTCCATCAAACTTTACTAAAGTTATCGATCGGAAACCAGATGGGTATTTTTTCACATATTTAATGAGCTATGACCTTTGACCTTTGACTTACATACTCCGAAATTGAACTTAGCCTGTATTTTGATATCATGTACCTACATATCAAATTTTATTATAATTCGTCAAACATTACTGAAGTTATCGATCGAAAACCAAATTTGTTACGAATGGAAGCACGCACGGAAGGTAGGACAGACGGCAGCATTTCTATTTCCCCTCCGACTTCGTCAGCAAGGGGATAATAATACTTACTTGTTTGATTTGTTGGTCTTAGAGTAATGTCGAAACCTCTGGCCATCCCGTTCAATCCGCAGTGATACGAGATCCATGCGGTGCTGTCAGGAACGACTACCTCTCTAGGGTTTGTACGAGTGTAGTAGACAGCATAGCGACTGGAATCATCGTCAGCGTCCGCACCGGTCCCGATTCGCAACCAGGCGTGGATGGGTACCGAGAAGTCGTTGAAGACGAGATGAAGGGCGTAGCCTTCCGGAACGGTGACAATCCATTCCACATAGCATAGTGAGTCATGTTGAGAAGCCTCGGGGTAGCCGGGAGATTGGATGGATCGTTCTTCTCCAAGACCAAGGGTGATTTGCTCTGTAGAGAACGAACGATCAACATTTATCATAATGGTCCACATTTTTGTAGGTGGCTGAGATAAACTTGGCTTAACCTTTTTTTATTGATCTTAAAATTACATTAAAATAATGACATGTATTTGACTGAAGGAAAAGGCAATCTTTCTTTTCAGTTGTGCCTTTTGTTTTGTGCCTATCAGCATACATGGAAAAGGAGCATCTATGCCATCTGATACTGATAAGACTATATTACAATGATTTTTTTCCTTCTTTTATTCTCAATATTTTATTTAAACTTCTTCATCTCACCGCTGCCTTTATTTTAACAATGTTGTCAATTTGAAGTAGAGATCCTGGTCTATCTAGCCCTTCAAAAAGTGATGTCATATTGATATTACTTGGATTATCATAGCTATCTTCATCAGCTTCTGTATCACATACACAGTGTAACACTTCTCAAATCAACGCTAATGTACCTTTACAGTAAAACACCTCATCGATAATATAAAAATAAGAAGCAAACTTTGTCAAACTGAAGAGCCACATCAGAGAGCTCCAAATTAACCTCTAACATAAATCTCCTTTTACCACAAAAATGCTGTCATTATAGGAAATGTCAATGTTATTTTTTCTTTAGATGCTGCTTATAAGTATCAGCTTGCACTGTGATGTAGATATAGAGTAGGCTTGCAGATGCACCATGTGAGAGAGAGAGGGAGGATTGAGGAGTCCTGAAAAGGTGATCTTTCTTGAGGGTGTGTAGTCCTGAAAAGGACTGTTGGTGTAGTCTTGAAAAAGACTGTTGGATATCATTCTTAGGTTATAGTTCTAAGGAGAACTATAGCACTTGGAGAGGATGGGTGGCGGGAGTGGCTCGACGTTTCGAACAGGTTGACTATCCGTCGTCAGGAGAATAGCTGGTGAGCTTAAGTCAACGGGGAGTTGATGTGAGGGAAATGTTTATTTCTACTTCTTTTTCTAAAAAAATATGATGCATCCCACCGCTGCCACCAGTGTAATGAAGTTGCCAGTTTACAGAAAAAATGCTGGTCAACTTAGTTGTAAAATAATGCAATAACTCTTACCAGTGTTACTTGGATTACCACAGCTATCCTCATCTACCTCTGTGAAGCAGTCATTATATGCATCACAAACATAGTAGTCTGGAATGCAGGCCCCGTCAGTGCAGTTAAAGAACCCTTCTTCGCATGCTGTATGTAGAGATAAACAGAATGGAAGCCTGGATGATATATTGCTGTGATGCTCGACTTAACGGCTGAATTGATACGAGTGTATTAACTTAGAAGAGGTTTTAACCCTCCTTAGGTAGATTAAGTCCACTGATTTAATAAGCACCAAGTGTCAACAGCTGGATATTTTTAAGGAAATGTTCACTTGCCCAAAATTATCAAATTGGCCATAACTTTGAGAATGTTTGTGCTACGGTACCATGATGAATTCAATATAAAAACAAATGAGCACAATTAACAAGCTCTTTAATTCGATGGGTATATAAATAGTATATTCATATCTGATTTTCGTTAACCGCCCCTTTTTTTTCTATTGCAAATGTGTGCAACATTTTTTGTCCAAACATCCTATCTTTGGGTCTCATATTATTTAACTGAATGTTTTGATTGTGCATTGTGATGAATAGAAGAAAGATTACTGATAAGAGGTTTGCATGACCCAATGAACATTACAAAGCAATGCTTTAGAGGTTTATAAAAATGGACACAAACGTCTGTTATGCATAATTTGTCATTTCTGTGACAATTAAGAGTCAATTTTCTCTTAAACTATTCAGTGAAATACTGTGAAACTTGCTGTGCATTTCCCTGATAGTCAAATGTGTCTGATCATGTATTGATTTTACTTAAAACTATCTTAAATAATTCACTATCCATTAAGCTGGAATTGCCCATCTTCATCTCATAATTAATTCATGCCAGAAAATAACCATCTCCATTCCATCTCCTCTGTACATGCATGTACCATGTATTCAAATCCTGACACTCATATGGACAGCAACCCTGTGGTCAACTTCTATACTTGCTGAATTCAAAACTTCAACCCTGAACTAAACAAAATAGTAGTAAACCTACACCTAAACTAAAACCCCATACACCTCAACCTAAACATACATGTAGAAGTTTGTAGCACTATACCGGTGTGTTGGCTCAGTCAGTAGAGCGTCCGCCTCACAACCAGGAGGTCGTGGGTTCGAACCCCGGCCTCGTCATACCAAAAGACGTTAAAAGACTGGAGTTGCTGCTACCTTGTTTGGCGTTCAACAATAAGGGATAGAGCAACGTCGATCTGGCAGTGCTCAGTGGCTGCCGGAATTATGATCAATTGGGCAAAAAGAATTTCCATTTTCGGTTGAATCAAATTTGGAGTGGACTTTAAAAGATTATTATTATTATTATTATTATTATTAAAGCCTGGAGCTAATTATACTTACCACCACAAGATCTTTCATCTTCGCCAATGGGGCAGTCAGGGTAGTAGTCACAAGCCCAATTTATTGGTATACACGTTCGATCCTCACATGCGAACTGCCAAGGATAGCAGGTAAAACCTGGAGACCCGCAAACACATATTCATGTTACAACATCGTGTGTAAAACTTGGTAGACCCACAAACAGATATTTACATTTGTACACTTGAAAGAAAACCTGGTTTGATTAATTGATCGATTCATTTATTCAAAACATGGTAAAATCCCATTCAACAACTAGGCTGGTATACAAATGGAACTTTTGACAAATAAAATAAAATACAAAATCCAAATCCAAATATATAAAAAAAATACAAAAATAAATGCAAGCAATAAATAATATTGGATGTTACAGTGCATAGGAGTTGATTTATATGATGATTAAGGTTAGTGGGATACCAAATTGCAGTAGAATTTTTGACTTTTTCATTTTTCCTGGGACACGCTGTACAGGGTCTGCTAGCACAACTAGCTGTCAACAATTCTCACTATTGCCAATATATTAAAAATCCCTGTTTATGTTATTTTCAATTGCACTCCAGGAGAGTTTGGTGGCCAAGTTATTCCGGTCTATTTCACTTGGCTGCGCTGTGCATGCCGGTGTTGATTGTGTGTGTGTGTGTGTGTACTTTATTTTCTGGCGAGAATCACTGTTATTTATCATGATTTTTAAGCGGTATCAAAAGTGGCTCAAAATGAAAAACGCACACAAATATTGTTGACATACTAAAACTGAGATAGTTGGTTGTGTGATGGGCCAGAGTAATGTCTGGATGCATAGAAATAGTAACATCAACTTTCTTTGGTTGTGTTAGTTAGCAGGTGCGAACACTTGTCTAGAATAAATACAAAAGGACTGGACTACAATAAAGGGTCTGTTGGCTCATTTGATGACCAACAGACATACTACCTTTTGGTGGGGTATTTTAAAGTTAAGTCCGTCATTTTCTCAACGTTTTGAAAAGAGCCTTCCATTTTTACAAACTGGTCATCGGGATGATTTAGAGTATCTTTCTCTTGTTTTTTCGTTGCTGCCATAAAAAATTGAGGAACCTAGAAATAGCCTTCGGACACGTACATACATTTCGCATGCATACTACGTTTACCACCTGTGCCGCCGTACACATGAAGTTTGTCAACAGTTCTGGTAGTGGCTTGATATTATGTCCAAGACTATAAGGCTACATGCAGGCATTTCAGACCTACTAGCTACAGCGAGTATAATCTGTTGATAATGTGATTTGAAAATGGGTTCTTTCTAGTTACAGTTTAATTTTTACTAATTTATCTACTGATTGTGAAGAAAGAAAGAATTTTCAAGTTATGTCACTCATGAGCTGTAGTTTAAAGATAAAGACCAGTTCTGGACATGCGTTTGCATTGTGAAAGAAACGTTGTGGAATCAATCAGAAAAGGTTGATCATCTAGCATATAAATGTAAGTATTGGTGTGTACTGCAAGGTTCTGGAATCATCAAAATTATAAGAAATTTGGCCCAGTCTTGGTAAAGTTACAATCACTGTACACAGAAAGATGTATATGGGACTATGCGACATGTGCGCGATATCTATCAGGTCCAAATAGATATAATAAGTTTCCAAATATATCAATTAGTAGGCGGTTTCTCAGCAAAATTTGTATCATCACGTATTAGTCAAAACATATTCTTTCACATGATTGGTTATAAGAGCTTCCATTTCATTTTTTTGAGAATGGGGCATTTCCAAAACTGGTCTTTACCTTTAATTGTTACAAAACCTAGCTTGTCAGCCACAATGCATAACAGAGGCTTTGAGGTATGAGGCTTATAGATACGTATCCCACTCCATCCCTACCCCCCTGGGGCGGTATTCTGAACATGATTGTTGTCAGTTTTGTATTATCTTTTGTTGTATCTTCCAGAGATTACACAGTGCTAATATTGTTGTAAGTTGGTATTCTGAAAATCATACTTTGACCACTGATGACATGCCAGTTTTTATGGACCCTACCAATCAAAATCTATTTTATATAAGCATGATAAGTAGGTCAGCCAATAGGAATACTTTATGCCATATTTGAAGATGCGCCTAGCGCATACTAATCTAGGGCGTAATTAGTTAATTGAGCGCTTATTATGCGCGTCATCATATGCGCTGTGGCATGTGGATCATGAAGACAAGTCACACTTTCACTTAAATGGTTAAGATGAGAGCATTAAAATTGTCATATCCAAGCATGTAATTTCTTTAAAATTCTCATCTGTGATGTTTCCGGTCAACACACAATCTTCTTCTAACTAGCTATTGGCACGAAGTTGGTTCTGGTTAAGGAAGATTGCCGCCATTATATCACCACAAAAGATACAACAACCCCCTACCTGTTGTAAATATTGTTGTAAATACCATGCAAGATAAGATAAGATAAGATACAACAATTTTCAGAATACCAATTATCTTGTCATATTATCTCCCGTGCGCATATGCAAATGAGGATTAAGCGCCATTTTTGTAATAATACACACTATTACAAACGCACAAGAGTTTAAGCACAGGCGCGGCCAAAGAGAAGAGAGAAAGATACAACAAAAGATAAAACAAAAGTTACAACTATGTTCGGAATACCAACTTTATCTTATCTCCAAAGATACAACAATATTAGAGATAACACAGGGTTCAGAATACGGCCCCTGGACTGTAGCTCTTCATAGTCTGCAAGCACAAACCCTGGTCAGTCGTAAAAGTGAGTGTGCACTATAAGACTACCATAGGCCATGTACTGTAGCTGCTCCTGACACACCAGTAGCTAGCTGGGCTAGACTTCTCTCAAGGCATAATGATTTTTCAATAAAGTGTCAAATTAGGGTCTGTGCTTGCAGACTAAGCTCTTCATGGGACACCCAGAGACTGACAGAGTGAGGAACTGCTCAAGACTTTATGGCATTGTTTTGAAGTGTCAAATTACAGTCTGGCATGTAGACTAAATCCACAAATCAGTATTGTTGATACATGAAGTACACATACATGTAGCTTTTGTTGTATTATTGCAAAACACATCACACAAACACACAATAAAGTTTAAAAAGAAGATAATAATCTGCTATTAATACGTACCACAGTCCTCTTCATCTTCTCCATAAAAACAGTCAGAAAGACCGTCGCATACCGAATCCTGACGTATACACTGGCCAGTCCAATAACACTCAAATTGATCAGGCCCACATGATAGATCTGTAGAAAAAAAAAAATCAAATCCAAACAGATGCATTTATTGTATTAATCCTGAAAACAAAAACTATTTAAAGGAGCACATTTACCATCACCATCATCATTTTAAATCATCATCATGATCATCAGTGATCATTAACTGTATCATCATCATCATCATCATCTACATCTTGACATCATGATTGTCACCAATACTATCATCGTCATCTTTGTCAACAAATACTACCATCAACATCATCATCATCATCACATTTTTCATCATCACCATCATCAACACCTTCATCACTAACATCACCATATTCATCATCACTTTCTGTATCACCATTGTTAACATCCACAAAAAAGTGACACTATGTTTTTCTAAGAGCCAGAAACCCTGCGGTAACTGCAGTAGGTGTTTCCCTTGAACCTAAAGGGCCCCTTTGTCTCTACGGAAATTAAAGAGTTCATACACTACCTTCACAGTTCACTTCATCGCTGTTATCTCCGCAATCTTGGTCCTGATCACAAAGAAAGCTTAATGGTATGCATTCCCCATCACCCTCACATTGGAACTGATCATCAGCGCACGGAGGGAATGGCACATCTGAAAATAAGTATAACAAAATAAAATAAAAGGTTGTTTTTCACCTGTTCTTGATTTTGGCATGAAGTACTGCATGTACAGTTTGTATCCTATTGTATAAAAGAATGTATAAAAACGATCACATACATTGTTGGATATTTGTTTTGGAATGTCTTGATGTGACATGTACATCACACCTGCCAACATTTGAAAATGAGAATTAAGACTTTTTAGCACGGTATGTCTTCGAAAATAAGAAATATGTACCCTTAACAGGCGTTCGCACATGCAGCGGCAGAGTAACTGGCACGCGGTAAATCTGTGCAAAAAAGCAATACAAATTCGCTAAGAAAAAGGCGGAGGAGAAGAAGAAGGAAAAGAACAACAAGAAGGACAAGCAGAAGGAGAAAAAGAAGAAGAGAAAGGTGAGAAATGGAGGAGAATAAAGAGGAGCAGATGAGTGAAAAACAACACAGAGAAGAACAATTGGCATGAACAATAACTGCTATTACGAATGCGAGCAAACATGCATGAGGCAGCGAAGCAGTAGCTCGCTTGCGTGAATTAAGCAGCCAATCGATAGCGCGCTCGTTTGTACAAAGCACTTTAACGGTAGCGTGCATGCAGCCTTATTGCAGGATATGAGTTAATGTAATCTATGCTTTATTTTCATAATAATAATAATAATAATAATAATAGGCATTTCTATAGCGCCGTCTATCTAGATAATTCTATTCTGAGGTGCATTTATTATTACCCCGGCTTTAGCCTAGCCGCCGTTTATATAGCGCTCCAGCATTTCGAGGAATGAATTCCTGCCAGGTACAGAGAATTGCACTCAATTCACCGCCCAAAATGCCCCTTAGATTGTCCCAGGCATCTGAAGAATAACTTGATAAGGAGGGATAACAGGCCATTGAAATTGGGGTTCTATGAATCCATAGCACAGAGCAATTGCGCCTGAGTGCCGGGTGCTGGTCTGTGTGCGGACAAAGGGCAGACAGCGAAACACACGTGGAATTCAACGATCACCCTAGATTTGTTACCCATAACACCATCTGAGCAGCAGCGAACAAATTTGATTGGCCCAAAAGAGACTCTCCTTACAGGGACCAGCTGTCATAAATCATCAGTTGATACCTGATCTGATTATTGTTTGCGATTGCACAATATATATATATATATATATATACAGTCAAACCTGCTTTAGTGACCACCTGTCTACAGCAAGCACATTTTTTGTTTCCCTTGAAAATGGTTTCTCTTTGAAACATGTACTAAAGCAACCTGTCTACAAAGACTACCTTTCTATAAAGACCGTTTTTTGTGTTTCCCTTGGGCGACTGCTGTAGACAGGTTTGACTGTATATACAACATTACAACCAAAATTACACCAACAAAAAATGAACAAAACAAAACAAAATCTGATGTATCACAAATCTTTAGAAAACAATCAAGAATTAAGTCTACACCCAGTCCCATTTGAAAGAGAAAAGCTCACCAGGTGGGGCGTCGACTGCCTCAAGGGTAATATCATATCCTTGTGAGCCCCCGTAGATGTTTGAAAAGAACTCGATGAAGAGCTCATGACCGATTGAAAGGGTACTAGGTGGGAATGAAGTCTTGTGCGTGTAGACCTCAAAGATCTGACTAAAGTCATGAGTATCTGTGCCATTGCCAAAGACGAGGTAGGACAAGAGGCTGAGCTCAAGTGTGTTGAACGTCACGTTAATCACCTTTCCTGGAACCGTGGAAACATGGGTCACTGTGTACTCGTTCTTTGGATAGTCATCAGGGAAATTCATTGACTTCAGCATTGTGGTGTTTCCATCCAAGAAGATATATTCTGGGTTGATAGGAAAGATATATATCAAATATTAGGTGATTTCTCCTTCTTTCCATAAAACTATGAATTAAGATTCGGAATTGAATTTGCCTTTCCCTCTCTCTCTTATTCATTTTGTTTATTTATCTATTCAAGTATTTATGTTTTCAACATTAATTTTAGATCATAAATATCACCTAGTCTGTTCCTGAACAGCATATAAAATAAATGAGTGTGCAGGCACAAGCTAGAACAGTTTTTTTGCAAGGTAAAAATGACAAGGCCATTTTTTGTGAAATGACGTAGTTTGTTCTTGCTCGATTTTTGATGAGAACTGTAGCACATTTATTCATTCTTTAGAATGAAAGGGATAATACCAGATGAAGCATGAAAGTAATATTAGAGAAAGCAGGTAACCCTGTATTTAACGGGAATGGCTGTGTTTTTTTGCAAGCCACTGGTTTTTTATTCCGATTTCCCAGGCACAATTTTAAAATATCGTCGGTGGGCTGACAAAACCTTGTATCTCAAAAATCATGAATTTTCAGGAGAGCGAAAAAACTTTCCTGTCTCAACAAATTTAGTGCTGTGACACCGTCCTTTCTTTTTAAAACTGGAATATTTATACAATTTTTAATGTCTTTGTTGAAATACAGTAAAATAATTGTTTTTATATTTGAAAGTGAGTTACAAGGTTTTTTGCGTTTATCTACATTGAGATAAGAGTTTTTAGTTTGGATACAAATTGAGATACGAGTTCTTACTTTCAACTCTGAATGATTTACGAGGATTTGAAGGGGGTTTAAGTTACAAGGTTTAGTTTAAGGGTGTGTGTGTGTGGAATTTGTGAAAAAACTGAGGAGGCGTTTCATGGATTTATCAGGTGGTGTCGTAGACCATTAGGTACAAAATTATGCAAAAAAATCAAAATCTCAAAAAATTGAGATACTAGGTTTTGTCACCTCACCGACGATATATTATCTCTTTGTATTTTATGAAATCAATACATTGAATTGAATTGAATCAAATCATCAGACGAAGCATTAGAGGAATATAAGAGAACATCCTGGTCAATTTAGACATAGGGCTCTTCAGCATACCTGTATTTTGTGGCGTTCCACAGTTGAGCTCGTCGTCTTGACCAAGCAAACAATCAGTAAAGAAGTTACATCTTAAGGTCTTTGGGATGCACTGACGACCAGGACACTCAAACTCATGAACAGTACAATCCCCTGCAAGCCAAACATATTCAATGTGATTAACAACAACAGCATGGATGATAACAATTATAATCATAATAACAACAACAATAGCAATATTAAGATAATAATAACAACAATAATTATAATGATAATAATAATAAAAACATGAATAACAATAACAACAATACCACTACTCTTACTAATACTTCTACCACTACTGTTACTACATGTACATGTACTACTACTACTTCTACTCCTACTTCTACCTCTATTACTACTACTATTAATATTACTTCTACTGAAACTACTACTACTACTATATACTTTTAATTGTTTATATTATTATTACTATAAATATTAGTTTTTACCATTATCATTACTGTTATTATTATAATCATCATTATACTTATCATTATTTTCATTAATTTTTCAAAGCAGTAATCACTAAACATGTATTTACTTTATATATGGGCACTGCAAATTGACTGAATAGGTAAAGTCATTGTGACGTAGTGCCGTACAACTTGTTTCAACACACAAAGTAATCAAAGTTTCCACTTTTCAAAATGCATGACTCAGGAAGGTTTTTTTTCTTTTCTATAGAGGACCTATAATGATATGCTATCCATACTTTAATTTGAGTAGTGCCCAAATGGAGAAGGCACTAAGGAAAGAATAACAAAATTATGATATTTGGTACATGGCAATTAAAGAGGGAAGTTGTCCATGACTACGTCACAATCTACTGAACAAATTGCCAGTTTGAGAGTCACATCTAGATTTAGTTATCTCGTATTTCAAACTCCCTTTAATATTATTACGTCTGATTCATTTGAACCTGTTGCTTTACTGTTTCCCTTATTTTCTGCTTTCATACCAATGAACTTGTTAATACAAGGGTGGGATTAATTGCCCTAAAACGTGGAACAATATGTGCAGCGCTTTGTAACTGCCAGAGAAAAAATAACTACCAGTATATCAAATACCTTCTGGATGGGATTGGATAAATTACATCTGCATATGATAAGGGAACTTACTTGGACAGTTGAGTTCATCACTACCAGTGAATGGACAGTCATAGACACTGTCACAAACAAAGCTTGCATGAATGCATCCTGTCCCATCGTCACACTCAAACTCGCTGTCATGGTTACCACATGCTCCTGTAATGAGTATCATAAAAATGAAGATGATGATTATGATGATGATAATGATGACTGTTATACCAATATACTAGTCTTTAGAAGAAGTATATTTCTCACTTTTGTCCTCTCTGTATCAACATTTTAGTCTCTCTGTTCACGCAACTTTTAACTTATACCCTGCTTAGATCTATGTCACTCGATATCACACCAGACGACTGTCTGAGGTATTCACGGATGACAATCCTTCTCAAACACGAGGTAATGAGCGCGGGGTTACACGTCTACGGTAATCATGAGGTACGTTGTCATGACAACACGTCCACAGTGAAACAGCGCGTGCTATTACTACAGCTGCGCAAAAATTAAACTTAAAAAAAGAAAACTTCGCAAGGCAGCGTTGCTCATTGATGATGTCTACATGGAATATATTTTTAATTTAAAAAAATATATATTCATCAGACAAATTGAAAATCAAGTTTTCATGCGATATATTTTTATATCAATGTTATAGCAAAATATAGGTAACACACACTGTTATTGTCAATACATGTTCAGCAGATTGATCTCATTGTTTACATCCATCTTCACAGCCGATCACGTCGGTGGAGCAAGGGCACGCGCTTTAGAGTGATAAGACTTCTTGTTTCTACCCCGCAAGCGTTTAGATCTATGCCCAAACAACGGATCATGCCGGATGCCTCCGGAGGTTGTGCCATGCCGTGCTAGTCCGTCTTACGTGAATTTTACCTCGTGTTTGCGCTTTGTCCGTTGTGCCACGAGCGTTTATATCTAGTGGACAAAGTATGACACAAGGTATTAACCTCCGGAGTTAACCTCACTTTTTTCATAGATCTAAACAGGATTTTACCATATGCAGTACAGCTTCATCCTCTCGCAATGAGCAACACCCACCTTTTTCTGTCTCTCTCTTGATCACTCTCTCTTTCTCTCTGTCTGTCACTCTTACTCTTCAAGATAACAAAATCTTGTTCATACTCTCTTTCTCTCTGTATATATTTTGTATAAAAGCTGCGCTATATAAATTTATTATTATTATTATTATTATTATTATTATTATTATTATTCCCCTCTCTCTTTAACCATAACAGGGCAGGGGCTTGCAGAATCCACCCCCACCCGGACACCTAGTACTAGTCTCTAGCACCGAGTAACCCTCTCTCCTCTTTCTCTCTCTCACGTATACCCCCTTTAAATATATATGTTCATACAGATTTGTCTAAACTTACTGCAACTGTACATGGTACAATTATCAAGCCCTCTATTATGTTGCTTCATCCTAAAGCAATGATTCTCTCTCTCCTCTATGTACATTTTCTTTTCACTCTACATTTTACTTTCTCTTAATTTCCATATCTTCTCTCTTCAATTTCTCTATTCATATGGCATTTAAAAAACTTACTAAGATCATAGGCGGTACAGTAAGCAAGCCCTCCATCTCTTTCTTCCTCTCCTATTATTAAAACAATCTCTCTTTCTCTCTCTATGAATATTTTCTTCTCCTTCTAGCTCTCTCAAAGATTGTGTATCCTCTCTCTTCCAATTTCGCTCATACACATCTTTTCAAAACTTACTGCGATCGTAGGCAGTACAGTTCGCAAGCCTTCCCTCTCCTTCGTCCTCTCCCATTATTAAAACAATCTCTCTTTCTCTCTCTATGAATATTTTCTCTCCCTCTAGCTCTCTCCCAATTTCAGTATCTCCTCTCTATCAATTTCTCTATCCAAATGGCATTTTCAAAACTTACTGCGATCGTAGGCAGTACAGTTAGCAAGTCTTCCGTCTCCTTCGTCTTCTCCCATTGAGCAGTCTTTTTCTGTGTCGCACAACCAGTGGCTTTCAATACAATGCCCATCGTAACACTGCACTTGCCCTTCTGAACAGTCTGGAAACACATGAGCTGAGAAAGGATAAAATAGGACACTATATGTGAACTGGCCAATCATTGGTAGTGGGTAGCAAAATACAGTCATAACCTGTCTTATTGCTCGCTCAGATATGACACAGCAAAAACAGCTGCGTTTTTTTCATGATGATGTGAAGTGTAATACGTGTGACATTTCTGAATCTCATATGACAGAGCTCAGTGAATACCCACAAGTTATTTGTTGTGCGCAGTTGCTATTCATATTACAATGCAGAAGAAATGCTGCATTTTTTTCAGCGGCGGTTAGTAATAGTCATTTCCTTCCACACAGAATGTGTAAGAAAGAAAAAGAGGAAACTACCGTAGTGTTCATAATTTTGGTTTCAGGGCTAGAAAATAGAAATTATTCTTCTAAAATAGGAGTGGTTGGCAGCTTTGCTAAATCATCATATTTTCTTAAAAATTCCAGTACCGGTAATATGCTTCTCTCATTTTTTTTATTGAAAACAACTTAATATTAGGGTGGCCTTCCCTTTTACGTGAAGTATGAAGTCAAATGGTGTATGCATGCTGCTACATCAAAGATGTATAATGTCAAAAGTTGTACCAGCACTAGAAACTTACTGCTAATGTCTGTCGTAGTGACAGTCAGGTCAAACCCTCTGCCATTTGCGTAGTGACCGCAGTGATAGTCCAACCAGGCAACATTGCTGGGGATGACAGCCTCGTTAGGAGTGGTACGATGGTAGTAGACGGCATAGAGCGAGGTGCTGTTGTCTGGGTCGGGGCCTGTCCCGAGGGAGAGATACGTCCAGAGGCTGACAGAGAAGTCGTTGAAGATAACGTGGACGTAGAGTCCTTCTGGCACCGTGATGACCCAGAGGTAGTAGCAGAGGGTGTCGTGTGGTGAAGGGTAACCTGGGGATTGGATCTGACGCTCTTCACCCGTAATTAATGTGAGGTGCTCTGTTTATGGAGCAATAGGTTAGACAAAATATTTTATTTGTTAAAGAGCAAGTTAAAGAGTGTCGTGGCCGATTAGTTAAGGCGCTTGACCGAAGATGCGAAGGCCGAGGGTTTGAATCACGACACGGCACTAATATCCTTTGGCAAGATATTAACCTGCACTTGCTACTCGCCACCCAGATGTTAAATGGGTACCCGGTAGGATGAGACCACCATTGTTGGTCAAACAGTTTTTGAGCGTCAAGTAAGGCCTGGCTGGAATGCTCCCCAGGGAGTGGAGATTGTGCACACAGTGTGTGTGTGCAAGCACTGAATCCAATGACCGGGGTAATAGTATATCTGTAAAGCGCTTAGAGACATTTGTATTAAGTGCTATAACAAAGCGGAATATTATATTATTATTATTGGCCGAGAAGTTTTTATGCGACACTCAATAAGTTATCAAATCATACTCTATAAAGTTAAACAGTACTTCATGTAGAACCCTGCCATAGCACTTACGTCCTTTGGCATGACGGTAATCTACATACATCTGCCATTCTCCACCAGAGTGAAGTACATGGGTACATACGTGGGTACCCAGTCAGACGAAATTCCTTGAATTGTGTAGTACCTTATGGGGATAGCTTGATAACAGTATGATTGTAGGGCCTCAAGGGAGAACATTATGAATATCCTAGGTAAACAAGATATACATGTATTATCAATACCATTATTAATTCATTGTTATTATCATCAGTATTATGCTGGTTTTGATCTCATTGGCAGACTGAAGGGCTAGCTACGAACCGTCGCCTTAGGTCTCAAGTCATTTTTGTAAGAGTCTTGCAGCACCTAGCAGAGCTGCTTTCTGCAGGAGTTCTATCTTTGTGGTGACCCTAATCTTCTTCAGAAGTTTAGGAAGATTGCTTGCGATCATATGTTTTATTATCATTATTACTTTTGCTATCATTAGTATTATCATCATCCTTGTCACCATCATCATCAACTTCTTCTTACTATTAAAGCCCCTCTGCACTACTTGCTCCCTCTATGTAGAAAACAATGCCTAAGCTGTGCCCGCTGGTCCCCCATGATCCTTTTTTTTCTCATGTTAATTGAGAGCTGAGTTGATGAGATAGCCACCTGCCAGTGACCACGCTTGGTGGTCTAATCCCTCCTGGCCAAACTAGTACAGACAGGCTTTAAATAAGCTTAATACAACAACAGACTCTCCCACTAACCTGTGTTCTCCACTGTTCCACAGTCCATTTCATCATCCGACGTAAAGCAGTCATCGTAGCCATCACATACATAGTAAGTAGGTATACAGGCGCCATCACCACAGGTGAATTGATCATCTTCACATAAACCTGTATGGAATGCAATCAAAGGGTTTACTATTATGTTGCAACCACTGGCTGGATTGTGAAATATTAAAAATTATAAAATAAGAGAGAGATATTTATATATCATGCTGTGAGAAAGTAAAGCAGAAATTATTTATCTGAGGAGGGACTGGCATAGTATTACTGCCACAAACTGCCATTGATGCTCCCACACTCCTCAGCTTCAAACGGCAACTATCCAACCTGGGTTTTTAAATGGGTCCCTGCCACACCACACTATCTATTGGATCTTCATCACCACGATGGCGAGGTGTGGCCTTCAAGGTATATTTAAAGTATATTGCCAGTCCCCCCGAAGATATCTAATTTCACTAATACTTTCGAACTAGATGCTTGGTTTATTTCTTTTATATCTCTTCTTTACAACTAATTCAGATCCGAACCGATTAGCTACCATCTGATCTGGATTTGGTTTGTTCACGTATGTTTACACAAATTTACTTTTGGAGCTTTTGAGAGCAATATCGCTCATCGCTCCTCTTGTTTTTGCTGAAGCTTACCGCATGATGATTCGTCCTCTCC